>NC_060175.1:46752689-46872689 GCF_021184085.1 Oncorhynchus gorbuscha
AGGAAGTGCAACATGACCAATATCTGTATCTTCAATAGGGAATGAGTTTCAAAAACGACCAACCTCAGATTTCCCACTTCCTGGTTGGATTTTTTTCTCAGGTTTTTACCTGCCTTATGAGTTCTGTTATACTCACAGACATCATTCAAACAGTTTTAGAAACTTCAGAATGTTTTCTATCAAATACTAATAATAGTATGCATATATTAGCAACTGGGACTGAGTAGCAGGCAGTTTACTCTGGGCACCTTATTCATCCAAGCTACTCAATACTGCCCCCAGCCATAAGAAGTTAAGACACTAACAGCTTACATATGGTAGGCAATTAAGGTCACAGTTATGAAAACTTTGAAGACTAAAGAGGCCTTTCTACTGACTCTGAAAAACATACCCAGGGTCTCTGCTCATCTGCGTGAATGTGCCTTAGGCATGCTGCAAGGAGGCATGAGGACTGCAGATGTGGCCAGGGCAATTAATTGCAGTGTCCGTACTGTGAGACGCGTAAGACAGCGCTATAGGGAGACAGAGCGGACAGCTGATCGTCCTCGCATTGGCAGGCCACGTGTAACAATAGCTGCACATGATCGGTACATCCAAACATCACACCTGCGGGACAGGTACAGGATGGCAACAACAACTGCCCGAGTTACACCAGCAATGCACAATCCCTCTATCAGTGCTCAGACTGTCCGCAATAGGCTGAGAGAGGCTGGACTGTGGGCTTGTAGGCCTGTTGTAAGGCAGGTCCTCACCAGACATCAACGGCAACAATGTCGCCTATGGGCACAAACCCACCGTCGCTGGACTAGACAGGACTGGCAAAATGTGCTCTTCACTGACGTGTCGCGGTTTTGTCTCACCAGGGTTGATGATCGGATTTGAGTTTATCGTCGAAGGAATGAGCATTACACCCAGGCCTGTACTCGGGATCAATTTTGGAGGTGTAGGATCCGTCATGGTCTGGGGTGGTGTGTCACAGCATCATCGGACTGAGCTTGTTGTCATTGCAGGCAATCTCAATGCTGTGCGTTACAGGGAAAACATCCTCCTCCCTCATGTGGTACCCTTCCTGCAGGCTCATCCTGACATGACCCTCCAGCATGACAATGCCATCAGCCACACTGCTCGTTCTGTGCGTGATTTCCTGCAGGACAAGAATGTCAGTGTTCTGCAATGGCCAGCGAAGACCCGGATCTCAATCCCATTGAGCACGTCTGCGACCTTTTAGATCGGAGGGTGAGGGCTAGGACCATTCCCCCCAGAAATGTCCGGGAACTTGCAGGTGTAACTTATCACAGCAACAACTGGCAAATCTGATGCTGTCCATGAGGAGGAGATGCACTGCAGTACTTAATGCAGCTGGTGGCCACACCAGATACTGATTGTTACTTTGATTTTGACCCCCCCCCTTTGTTCAGGGACACCTTATTCCATTTCTGTTAGTCACATGTCTGTGGAACTTGTTCAGTTTATGTCTCAGCTGTTGAATCTGGTTATGTTCATACAAATATTTACGCATGTCAAGTTTGCTGAAAATAACCCAGTTGACAGTGAGAGGATGTTTCTTTTTTTGCTGAGTTTAGTCACACCCAGACATACAGAGAAAGACAGGCATTGGAATGTCACAACGTTGCCCCTTGGGGGAAAAAATGTTATTTTTCCATAAATATGCAAACAATGTTGCGATTACAGTATAACCCTCTCGACCCCTCCCATCTACACACTCACAAGCTCAAGCTCTGCACACATACACACCTTACATCTCAGATGGGATGCCTGTTTCTAAGCTCTTGTGCGTCTCTGTGCTCGATCCCCAGCTGTTTGAACGAGACCCTAGTAACAGACTAGGGGTGGTGGGGAACATCCAAGGACACTCCTTCTTCAAGACCCTCAATTGGCCTGCCCTGGAGAAGAGAGAGCTGGAACCCCCCTTCAAACCTAAAGTGGTACGATCTGGTTCTCTGGCTTTTATGTGGATAGTGAAACTCACACACTGATGCTTTTGATTGGTTTACACAATTGTGAATGACTTGTTTGGAGTTGTGGTGTGAATGTTTCTATTGGTCACTTGTTGAACTGACACCCCTTCTCTGCCGAGCACAGAAAGCGCCCAATGACTGCAGCAACTTTGACCGGGAGTTCCTGCGTGAGAAGCCCCGCCTCTCCCACGCAGACAAGAACCTGATTGACTCTATGGACCAGGCGGCCTTTGCAGGCTTCTCTTTCATCAACCCCAAGATGGAATGCATTATGGACAATTGAAGGCACAACATGATTCCTCCATCTATCCATTATAAACGAAGGAAGGAAGGAAGGAAGGAAGGAAGGAAGGAAGGAAGGAAGGAAGGAAGGAAGGAAGGAAGGAAGGAAGGAAGGAAGGAAGGAAGGAAGGAAGGAAGGAAGGAAGGAAGGAAGGAAGGAAGGAAGACCAGTATAGCATTTATCACTGTGGTGGGTCCAATCAATAGTGGTGTCTTTCTTTTCCTTGTGATCAAATATTGAATCAATATGAATCAGTCCATATACTGTACTTTATCCCCCAACAACACTTGCACCACCCCATAACTCAGATTGTTGTTTAATATTTTGCATGCTGGGAAGTCGGGGATCAAATGTGGCTCTATTATCCCACCCCTGTGTGCCCCACCTACTGTCTGTCACTCTTTCCTGTCCTGAACATTCACATAATACTTTGTGTGTCTGTGCGTGTCAGCACTCGCTGTGCGTAAATGCATAAATGAATGTGTCTTTGTGAGTGACAGCATGAATGTCTAGTATTTCCCCCTAGCTGTAGCAGCTACTCTGATTTGGAGTCGCATGCTGGTGCCAGTTATGAATTGTCTATAATGAAAAAAAAAGTTTGTACTTTTTCAGGTACAAAATGAAAGGGTGCTGCATACAAAATCTTGTTGTATAATACCCAAGAAACAGGACCAGTAGAGAACGCACAGATGTATGCTGGCATGGATAGTCTCATTCCCCTCTCACCGTGTGGATCTAGCTGCCCATCCACACGGTATAAAACTAAGGGTTTGCAACCAGTACTGCAACTTCCCCACTTTCCTGAACCAACTGCAGCTACTCTGATTAAGACCTGAGTAAGTGTGAACCAGAGTGGAACATCTTTCTGAAGGGAATAAGTTTAATGGTACTACACGGTGTGTCGTTTTGAAGGATATGGGTGTGTTGGGGGGGTATTCCATTGGCAAAAGGATGGATAATTGGGTCTTGTGTTACTTGAAAGTATTGTCAGAGGCATCATGCCCATCGGGGGCACAAGGGCACGTGCCTCCTCACGTTACATTATTTACTAAATATCATTTTTAAGCCAATCATTCAAATGTATTTATAAAGCCCTTTTTTACATCAGCCGATGTCACGAAGAGCTATACAGAAACCCAGCCTAAAACCCCCAAACAGCAAGCAATGCAGGTGTAGAAGCACAGTGGCTAGGAAGAACTCCATAGAAAGGCAGGAACCTAGGAAGAAACCTAAAGAGCCCACATATTTTCATCATTATTTATAAAAAAAGATCTGTCAGCTATATGTTGCGGAGGGGCCACAGATTCTGGTACAGTAAGTGGCTCCTTCCAAGGTGCATCGCGGACCAAAGATATGCGTGCAGAGAGTATTGTCAGTGGAGGAGGAGAGTAATGGAGTGAATCACAGTTGATTTTTACTGCCGGTTATCGGCAGGTCTCACAGGAGCTATGTATGAAACTAATTTTGATCACGCTATGTAGCCAATTGATTCATTCTTGATAAGTAAATAAAACACATGTTTGGTTGTTTCTCTGTAATACTAGCCACCTAGCAATTTTATGAAGTTGACTTTAGCTACAGTGCCCTTTGTAATTATTGGGACAGTGAAGCGTGTTTTATTATGAATAGTTTCCTAATCTCCCAGCCTCATAAATAGATTCCCAGCCATTTCTGGCTATCAGTCAAGTTAGAGTAGCTTGTCTAACTATCTTAGCTGGCATGTCTGCTGGCAAGGTTGCTAGACTTTAGAAAATACAAAAATAGCTTTAATTCTTGGGTTATGAGACTATATACCAGTGTGGCAGTTTGTACTAAACTCTTAAAATATAAAAGTTCTTAAAGAATCAATGTGCATCATTAATTAAAATTACAATTAAACCGGTTAGGGGTATGGTTAAATAACTTATGCAGAAAAATATAATATATTTACATAGAATTAGGCATAACAATTATTGCTCTAGATTGCAGGAAAAAGCTGTTTCAGGTGTTTGAAAAATGCTAAACTCTCCAACTTGTCAGAATTCTCAGAATTCCCACCATGCATCTTCATGTACTATATCACCCCTCTAAAAATAATGGGTGCATGAGGCCCCTGGTATTGTAACAATAAAATAATAATATGCTGGATATGAAATGAAAATGTTGATTGCCCTAAACAGACACTTTATAAATATTGTATGTACTTTTTTACTGTCTTCATATTTTACATCTGATTATAAATAAACACATTTTTATTTATGGTGATGTGTTTTCCATTACGTTTTGATTGCCTCTGTATTTGCAAAATGTGACACTTTCTCAAATGTGTTGTCACAACTTTGCTCCTCAAGAGACACATTCACAGCAAGATGATCTTTTGACCATCGCTGGGCTTGATTTAATTTGATTTATTAGGATCACCATTAGCTGATACCAATGGCTAGTCTTAAAGGGGTCTGACATATAACAAAAAAACACATTACAGACCAAATACAACTTACGAGCAAGATGGTGGTCAATGCAGATAAGTTGTTTTAGTAGCTGAAGGAATAGTTGGATTTCCTTACCCAAATATGACTATTTGGTCATTTCTACGGTCAAACACCGTATGAATATGGTTTCGTTTACGACAACACTAGATAGCTAGCTCAAAATCTAATTTGTCGAACGTACGTGGACACTTCCAGAACCAAAATAAAATAAATGGAAAGATCGTCAGATGGACAATTAACCACAAAAGATGGTGTGATTTTGGGTACTCCTCTTCAGAATGTAACTGTGGGGGGAAATACTGCAATGGGTGATGAAAATGTGGTGAGCACGGACAACAATGCTCACAACTCGCGCCCCTCCAGTCCACAGCTCAGGCCGTTCGTTACCTTACGACCCCGGCACTCCAGTCAAGCCACAGGGGAAAAAGATGAGGCCAAGAGGTTTTGTTACTTCTTGAGATGCAAAACAATATTGTAATGCTTTTGACAGCAAAGATAGATGAAAAGGCAAATGGCTTGGAGGACATGGTGAGGGAGAATACGATGAAAATTGAGGCCATGAAAAAATCTGACTTTATCTTTCAAGAAGTGAAAACCCTCAAAAGTGACATGAAAATGTTAAGAATGTGGCTGATCTCGAGCAAAAGGTGAATGAGGCAGAGAGATATCAGAGCAGTTGGGTGAGGACATCAAATGCAGAGTTGTTGACATCTGTGGAGCTGTCATTCCTGAATCAAAAGCCAAACTTCAGGAAAGTGTAGACATCGTTCATTGTTTGGGAAGAGTCAATGATCAAGATGAGACCAAGGACAACCATCATCCGGTTCACCAACAGATCTACACAGGATCTTCTCTGGAGGCGAGCGAAGAATTGGGAATTCCTCATCAAGCCAAAATTGAGGTTCACAGAGGATCTGACCTCAGCAGACAAAGTGACAAGAGAGAAACTGTGGATGATGGTGGCTGCAGCTCGAAAGGCACAGAAAACTGATTTTTTTTTGGTGCAAGAGTGATCATCTATGGGAAAGAAATGCAGCCAAATCAGAACATTTGAGAGAGCGACAGAATCTAACTCGGACAGAACTGTCAGACCAAAAAGCTGTCTAAGTGCCAGGTGAAAAGCAGCCTTCAATTATTAAAAAATGTACACAAACACTTGAATGAAAAAGGCTGACCTGAGAACTGGTAAACTAAACACTAACTCTAGGTGAATAACTGCTTATTGTAAAGTCTACACAATGTCTCCCCCTTGTGGGAGTAAGAATACTTTGGTAACTTTATGACCAGTATTTGTTTGTTTTTGTTGGAGTGGTTAATAATGGGATGGAAATCCATTTGAGTTATGTATCCTTAGAAAAAGCCCATATTAGCATAACAAGGTTGTTGGTTGAAGTTTGTCTTTATCTCTTTGTTCAATTAATGTCAGGGGTGTTTGTAATTTACTCAAACGTAAGGCTATTTTCTTGTATTGCAAACGGTTTAAGGCAGACTTTTACTTTCTTCAAGAGACTCATGCTTGTTCTTCCACTCTATCTTTTAGGAAAAATCAATGGGTAACAATATCTGGTTATCATATGGCATATGGTTTACTATATGGTTTACTACATGATTGCATGTGTTATTTCATAGTTTCGATGTCTTCACTATTCACTATATGAATAATACTTCACTATTATTCTACAATGTAGGAAATAGTCCAAATAAAGAAAAACCCTCAACTAAGTAGGTGCGTCCAAACCTTTGACTGGTACTGTACATTTTCTCAACAGGTTATGGTCAATAATATCAAAGGCTGCACACAATCTTATCAATTTCTTTCAACCAATCATCAGTCATTTGTGTCAGTGCAGTACATGTCGAGTGCCCTTCTCTATAAGCATGCTGAAAGTCTGTTGTTCATTTGTTTACGGAGAAGTACAGTGGCTTGCAAAAGCATTTTCGCTGTTTTGTTGCCTTACTACCTGGAATTAAAATATATTTTTTGGGGGGGGGGGGTTGTGTCATTTGATTTAAACAACATGCCTACCACTTTGAAGATGCAAAATAAAAAAATTGTGAAACAAACAAGAAATAACACATAAAAACAGCGTGCATAACTATTCACCCCCCAAAGTCAATACTTTCTAGAGCCACCTTTTGCAGCAATTACAGCTGCAAGTCTCTTGGGGTATGTCTCTATAAGCTTGGCACATCTAGCCACTGGGATTTTTGCCTATTCTTCAAGGCAAAACTGCTCCAGCTCCTTTAAGTTGGATGTGTTTTCTGCTGGTGTACAGAAATATTTAAGTCATACCACAGATTCTCAATAGGAGTGAGGTATGGGCTTTGACTAGGCCATTCCAAGACATTTAAATGTTTCCCCTTAAAGCACTCGAGTGTTGCTTTAGCAGTATGCTTAGGGTCATTGTCCTGCTGGAAGGTGAACCTCCATCCCAGTCTCAAATCTCTGGAAGACTGAAACAGGTTTCCCTCAAGGATTTCCCTGTATTTACCGCCATCCAAATGTGTTTTCTTATATTTTTCTTTAAGCAATGGCTTTTTTCTGGCCACTCTTCCGTAAAGCCCAGCTCTGTGGAATGTACTGCTTAAAGTGGTCCTATGGACAGATACTCCAATCTCTGCTGTGGAGCTTTGCAGCTCCTTCAGGGTTATCTTTGGTCTCTTTATTGCCTTTTATTATTGCCCTCCTTGCCTGATCCATGAGTTTTGGTGGGCGGGCCTTCTCTTGGCAGGTTTGTTGTGGTGCCATATTCTTTCCGTTTTTTAATAATGGATTTAATGGTGCTCCGTGGGAAGTTCAAAGTTTCTGATATGTTTTTTTTAAACCCAACCCTGATCTGTACTTCACAACTTTGTCCCTGACCTGTTTGGAGAGCTCCTTGGTCTTCATGGTGCCGCTTGCTTAGTGGTGTTGCAGAATCTGGGGTCTTTCAGAACAGGTGTATATATACTGAGATCATGTGACAGATCATGTGACACTTAGATTGCACACAGATGGACTTTATTTAACTAATTGTGACTTCTGAAAGTAATTGGTTGCACCAGATATCTTGGCAAAGGAGAAAATCCCACTAACAGGGATGTAAACAAATTTGTACACAAAATTTGAGAGAAAAAAGCTTTTTGTGCGTATGGAAAATGTCTGGGATCTTTTATTTCGGCGCATGAAACATGGGACCTACACTTTACATGTTATTTTCCAATTTGATTAATTTATCAAAACTCTGAATAGAATAGGAATGGAGTCATAGGTCTTCTCAGGCTGGTTATAGGCAGACTATCACTCGACCTGTACCATAGCCCATAAATCCCATCTATTTTATTTAAAAAGGACTGAAGAGAGAAACAGATGATTTGGTTACATTTCAACATATTTATTAGTATAACCAAAGTACAGTAACAAATTAAATCAAATTGCCTAGTACACACCAAATCAAAAGGCTATTGTACAGAAAAATATGGACAGTCACAAATCAAATTCAGAACCGCTGGACAGCAACATAATAAACTAATGCACTGATGATTGGGAATGAGATGAGAATGACTGCTAAGGCTTAATCGATTAATTAAATACTAAACAATCCATATTTTCTAATTAAAAGGCCTGATTAACGTGACATCAATAACGCAGCCACATCCCGAGTTCCTGGTGCCGAGACATTCAGAAACGTAAAGAATAGTTTAGAATTTAGTTTAAAAGCTCTGATGAAGTCCAAGAGAACAAACACTTTATGAGAAAATAGAAATCCACTTTGGGTAAAACAAATCAAAATAATTTTCTTCTCAAAGATGTAGCCTATACTCGTGATAAGTTTAAGGAGAACAAAAAAGACTTAGCCTCCATTTGAACAACACTGCCGAAGCTTCTCTATTCGGAATCTTCCCAATGAAGTGGCCTAGCTGTTGTTTAGCTACTTGAAGAGAACTCGGGCCTATCACTCGCAGCCCAGCTCTTCCAACGCATTGTGGAAAAGTGTGCATCGAATTCTACTAAATGAAGAACCAAAATTAGTATAACATCCTGACATTTAAACCATATTCGATTTTAGAATACTCAGATACTATGATACATTCTATTTTTGCATACTGAGAATGTGTCATGCGCGATTGTGTTGTTTCACAGCTATTAGTTGATTTCAGTAGCGCGTCCCCATCTAATAGATCAGCTTTTGTCAAAGCCGAAATAAGTATGACATCCGGGCATTTAAAGTTCAACGTATTTTGGGGGACAATCATTTCCTCTTCCGGGCTAGATGGTCATCATATTGTACAATTTTTGTCTCCCCTTTTCGTATGGCTAGATTAGAAGGAGTAGGCTGCAATTTCTTCAGCGGAGTAGGCTACTAATTTGTGTCATATTAAAAATGATGTTGGTTATGTCTCCAGTCATATAAAGTGTAATAGAATTGCATGAACTATGTTTATAAAAGGTCACATTTTCCCTGTGCAAAAACAGAACAAATGTCTCTGATTAGGCCTACCCTGTCATCACTATGCACTCGGGCATGCAGTGTTCAGAACTGTCTGTTTAGCTGACCCCCAGAATCACCTGCTAGGTTTCCTCCTCTGGCTTTGGGCTAAGCCCCCAATGTCATCAAATTTGAGTTGTATTATTAGCCTAAATTATGACTGCAATCTATTCATCACATTAGGAAAAGTAGCCTATCTTACATTAGTCTGCAAATTTGATGATAGATGCATGCAATATTATTATTATTATTATTATGAAGGTGCAATTTTATGGTAGAAAAATAGCTTCCTCAAACTTGAAACTCATGGACGTTGACATTTGAAGTCGGCCTTGTTCTGACTTGATAGCGTGTTTTATGCATCTATTTCACGTTGAACTGTATATGTGCCGTTCCACAAGTAAATTAGTCAATTTATGAGGTTGATTAGTGGTTGACATTGTATATGCTGTTCCACAGAACCGCTGGACAGCAACATTTCGGTGATGATACATTTTGTTTATTTTTGCTGTTCTCCAAATATTTGTTTTGCATTTTAAATTGTGAATAAAGGCAGTAAATGAGCTTCAACTTCCAAAAAAATCCGCCACCACCCCCCCACCCCACTTTGCCATACCCGAGGTTTGGCTGAACTGACACCACAGCTGTGGTAGGTGGGAAGGTGCAAGTTACCTGAATGTCTTGTATGGTATTTATATTGTATTGGCTTTTGAATATAATTTACATGTTGATTCTTCTTCTTAATGTTAATTTCAAAGTCCACTATATTGATGCATTTAGCTGTTAAAATTCTAGTTTTTTTCTTCCAGCGGAGACCCCCAGAATCACCTGCTAGGTTTCCTCCTCTGGCTTTGGGCTAAGCCCCCAATGTAATCAAATCGTTGTAACGCCCCTGCATTTGACTGTAGGTTACAATAGGTTGACTACCCTGCCATCTAGCGGTCAGGTTCTACAATTACTATTAATCTCATTGTCTGAGCCTCGGAGGCCGACGACATTCCTGCAGTGCGCACAGCAACTGTCCTCTGAGTCCGCTCCCTCCCTCTCTGCCTGGCATCACATAAACTCACTGCACTAACCAACAATGGTTGAAAAGTTGCATCATTGGGACATCTGCCAAGCTTCCAAGCCTTAAGAAGGCTCATAAAAGCCTGTATAAATTAAGATTATCTCATGTTATGGCTGCATATTATTCTATCCCTAGCAACTCGGACACCATTGGCATTTGAGGTTTATATTAGGAATATAAATCCACATCCTTTTCCCCCCTCCAAAATAAAACCACATAAGCCCATGTCATGTCTCAAAATGGCACTCGACCTATTTCCCCTTTGATTTATTGATGGTTATCATATCTGCGGCTACTTCTTGTTGGGAAAAAAATATTTAAGAAAGATCAAATCGATTTTGTAAAATTGGAAAGAAATAGGCTAATAAACTATTGTTTTAATGTTCAATCCATTCGTACATGTTCATTCTAGCGAATGGATGGATTATTGTTATGCTACATTTATTGAATTGTAGTTATGCCATTTCCATTCTCAACGACTGTGGGACAGATCAGACATTTTGTTGTTACCAAATTGATTGGTAATTGTGGGGATTAAGCTTTAGCCTATAGAGTCAACAGCCTAGTGGGAACCTGCTTTTAACAAACGGGTCTCTTTATAACGATTTTCAAATCTAGAACACATTGGGTTCGCCATGAAAGCATATTTCTAAAAAACTCTACACCCAAACATTTCATAAACACCTTATCACCGCCCAGCCCCCCAAAAAAAGCTGGGGGCGGGGGGATAATTAATGTGCCGAACAATGGAACAAAATTAAGCAACATCGAGTTATTTTATGCGGTTTCAGTCAAAAGTCGATATCACCTTGACAGTTTTGTGGAGAAAGAAATGCCATTCAACGAAAGTGGCTCGATTATATAGGCCAATGCAATCCATATTCTAGTTCAACGATTAACAAAGTGTTGAATCCATAAGGGAATTTGCCAAACGTAGGCTAAAGGTTCTTTCTCAATCAACGTTAAAGAAGATTAACATTATTAACAGTATTAAACAACGTTAAAGAAAACATTGTTTTCTGTTTCTTTGCATCTGTTAATTCTGGTTTTTGGATATTAGATTTTTATTGTGTTTGAAGGTGGAAGTCATATTTTTATTCTCAACGCCGACAATATCAGCGACTCTGGTTTAGAACGTAGATATAGGCGGCAGAACATGCGCAGTGGCAGTTTGTGCCATATTGGAATGAGGTCGTGAACGACTAGGCGGAAAGAGACGGCATCTAAAACCGACTTGAAAAACTATTTACTGGTAAGAATCAGATTTTGTGACCAAATACTCACATACAATATTTTGTTTATTAAGATCTTAATATGATATAACGTAATTTGGTGCTGTCTGCGTCTTTTTTCCCGTCTCTGAAAAAGATGACTCTGGCTCGGTCGAGTGCAAGCGCCGGTATTGCTTAGTACAGCCTATCGCTCAAGCCATGACGTTTCAGTAACTTGACTTGGTCACAGGCGTTTTTAGCATGTGCCGAATCAGCCGCATTCTACTGCGGTGCCGTTGGCTTCTGAACTGACCTATATGGCATAAACACAGAGAGGCTATGAAATACATGTTCTTTATTGCATTCGGTGTTCTTCTCTTTAGTGCACGTTCCAGTGTGAAAGTTGGATCATCGGCGCTCGTGCGTTCAAATTAATATCCATATTGCGGTAAGCAACCTTCTATCGGAATTCCCACAAATGTTGTTAATGTACTTAATCCATTTATTTAGTTGGATATCGCTCCTATATAATAACGGTTGCACAAGCTTGATGGACGTCTGCGGATGTATTTTATTTTACAAATAGCCTTGCCATTTTTATTTTGTTTTAAATTCAATTGTAGTTGATTGAATATGCCTAACAGATCAGGCCTAAATTATGCTATACACATTGATATTTCCACGTAGGCTACTCTAAGCACTAAACTGCCCATTTCTCTCCAGGTCCAACTTCCCAGTTATGCAACTTGAGTGATCGCGGCAACATTTTTTCAAATGACCTGCGGCATTAAACTGCAACATTGTTTCAATTGATGTGCATCTATAGCCTAAAATGCTACATTGTTTCTTCCACTTGCCAATGAAATAGCAATGCGAAGTGGGGTTTTTTTTGCGCAAATTTTTTATATTTACTTCTGCCATTGGTTAATTAAGTTGGAGCTATTTATGGTCAGGCTTTCCTATGGCCATTTACACGAAAAATCCAGTTCAAATAACAGTTTCAACACTGGGACAACAACAACAGTGGGACAACAACACTGCCCTCTGACGTGCAAGGGGCTCACGAACACCCCACTAACATTAGGCCACTACTTGACATTGGCAACATGCAACCCTGAAATAATACAATCTCTCAAAGAAGAAGTAGCCTATGTAAAGGCAAATTGCTGACAGAAAGGATTCATAAACAAATAGGCTACTATTATTGTAATTGTGTTACACTTGATGAAAATACTCCCAACAGTCTAACTTTATTCTTGACATAACCCCTTGTCGTCAAGACTTCACTTTCATTTAAAGTACATTTCTCAAACCCTTGTGTGTTCAATCAATGCATTTATTTTGCTTGCATTTCCTGCCCAGTGATCACCCAGTGACTAAGAGGACTTGATTCAGTCGGCTGCATGTTAAAAATATGTTTGTTTTTGTGTATGCATTCTAGTTTCTCTTTCAGGGCGGGTCAGTGTATTTCTGCTGGGTCTATCTATTGGTGGAGATAGTCAGACTGACAGGGAGCCTGGTGGTGTGTGTGGATACTGGGCAGGCCTCTTTCAAACCATAGGGGAAGTTGTTATTCATCCTGCTCACTTTGGTGATGAACTGAGAGTTTGTTTAACTGAATTAGCTGTGAATTCCCAGAAATATCAGCATAATAAAATAATCTTTTATCAACCCCCTCATCCTTCCCTTCTCAGCTTCATTCTAACTTGTCTATATCATATTACAATAAACTTTCTGACATTTTCCATCTTTATCAACAACTGTTAGAATACTTTTTTTTGTGATCACCGGGTATATTAGAATACACCTCAACAGTGAGGCTTGGCTGTTTGCAAATGGCTAAATGGCTCTGCTGCTCTTTTTATCCTCCCTAGTGTGAGACGTCAGTATGACCTCCAGCACAATGAGGCCCTTTACACTGCCTGTGTGTGTCAGAAAATTCAGTCGGGCTTGGTTGGATAGCTCTGTGTGTGTACTCTGAGGGCGGCAGGGTCGTGGGTGAAAGGATGGGCTGATCCTGGGTCGCGGTGTCCGTGCGGTGGTCAGAAGGACCCTGTCTGATGGCTGTCTTTACTTTAATAGAGACATCAGACTTGATAAAGACGGGCCTGACAGCCCTGCTGAATGGAGCAGCAGTGACCGAGCAGCTATCTTCTACATCCTATACACAAACCTCTCAGCTATTGTCAATTCCAATGCTCTCTCATGCCCGGTATATAAATGCCATTTCTCTTTTGTGTTCAATTCTTTAATCTGCTTTGTTGTCACAGACTGGCTATAAGCCTACAGCTCAACTTTGGTTCAAAGTTATCGTGTCTTTAAGAGGCCTCACTCATGCTTTTAGAAACTTAGCTAGAAGGCTCATTTTGTATTTTCAAAACCCTTACCTAAATGTTCTCAGTTTCACTTCTCTCACACACACACTAACTAAACTTTGTTTATGCTTTTGTTTGGCAATCCACATCAACTTTCACAAAAATAAATGTAATCACTGGACAAATTATCTCTCTTTCACCAGCTGTACCACTTTTACCAACCACCTACTATTCTTACTTGCTCTCCTGATTTTGGCTGTCAAACACAAATAATAATCCAGCTCTCCTTTCTTCCCCAGAGCTTCTACACTTGGCCTGTGGGAGGAGCTAACATGAGTCACGAGTCATTGGCGTCTGGTGAGTAATTACATGGGACCTCCAGCTTTGTTACTGGTGACGAGGGCTTTCTAACGTAACAAAATGAACTGAACTGGTGTATGTGTGTGTTGCAGATGAGGACTCGAGTCAGCACGTGTCTGACTTTAACTGGGATGAATATCTGGAGGAAAACGGGACCTTGTCTGTGCCCCACCATGCCTTCAAACACGTAAGTACTGAGACCGCTCACAATCCTCTCATAACCACACACAATACTCACACACTCTTGATCCCAAATCCACCTTGCAAGATATTTCAACATCCCCCAGGTGGACCAGGGCTTGCAGACAGGGCTGACTCCAGGTATGAAGCTGGAGGTGTGTGTGCGTTCAGAGCCTGACCAACCCTACTGGGTGGCCACCATCATCACCACCTGTGGCCAGCTGCTCCTCCTGCGCTACGAGGGTTACCACGATGACCGCCGCGCTGACTTCTGGTGTGACATCATGACGGCGGACCTCCACCCCCTGGGCTGGAGCCGGCAGCAGGGCAAGCCCATGAGACCCTCCGAGGGTAAGAGAACTAGGGCTGGGGATGAAACTCAGTTGGACGGGTGTTGTTTTACAAGGGTTATTACAGTAAAATCTCAAATGTTTTTTTTTCTAAAAACATTTCTGAGGTTTCTTTCCATATTCTGTAATCGTGCATCTCCATCGCCCTCCTCAGGTGTGAGAGAGAAGCAGCCAGACTGGGAGGGCATCCTGGAGAAAGCCCTGGCTGAGAAGTGCAGTGCACCTGCCAACCTGCTGGAAGGGGTAAGGGGGTGCTCAGTTATAAACTGGAACAACTGGGAATGTATGACAGATAGGCAAGGGTTTTGAACTCCGTGTGTGTGTGTGTGTGTGTGTGTGTGTGTGTGTGTGTGTGTGTGTGTGTGTGTGTGTGTGTGTGGCCTCAGCGTCGTAAGGACCCAGTGGACCTGATGTCTCCAGGCTGCAGTGTGGAGCTGCAGGACAGTTTTGACCCTGGGGTGGCGTGGGGTGCTGAGGTGGAGGAGAATGTGGGTGGCAGGCTGAGACTACGCCTAGCAGGCACAGAGGGGCTCCCTGAAACACACTCTACCCTCTGGCTCTACTACTTGCACCCCCGCCTCCACCCACCTGGCTGGGCCAAGGAGCATGGCTGCACCCTGAGGCCTCCTTTAGGTAAGCTGATCCTCTTTTCAAAAAGACCTTGGGGAAATTCAGTTTGAACCTTTTCACGTGTGTTCCACAAATCTCTAACGGTCGCCCCAGCGTTTCTTTTATATGTGTGATGTCAGAATGCACTCACTGTTCCAAAATGGGATTGTTACACAACAGGACAGTGAACCACACTGTCCTCAAACCAAGGCACACTGCCTGCTATTTACCTATAGGCTATGTTTTAACTAATCAATTTCAAGTTATTTTCAAACAAGTTTTATTTTCCATCAACAGTTTCAATTGAGGTGTGTTCCGCCTCCTTGTTAATCCCAGATAGCTGTGCCCCATTCTCGAGCCCGGCCAGTAAGGAGTGAAATGACGTAAGCAACCCGAGCTCTCTCTCTAGAGTATGTGTTGGGTTGGAGAGAGAACACAATCTCACACTGCGTGAGAAAGGAGCGGCACTCAGTGGGCTGCCCGGAGTAGCAAGGTGGGTTATTAACCCTAGGTTCTGGAGGCTCGGCAGGCCAGGAAGTAACAGGTGGCACGAGACGTAGACTCTGGAACTGTCCAGAGAGGTCGGAAACCTGAGCGGCCAGGTTCTCCACGGCATGGCGAGCAGCAGACAATTCCTGCTCGTGTCTGCCGAGCATGGCTCCTTGGATCTTGACGGCAGTGTAACGAGCGTCTGAAGTCGCTGGGTCCATTCCTTGGTCGGTTCCTTCTGTCATGCAGGTGATAGAGGACCCAAAAGCGACTTAACAGAAACAGAGTTTATTCAAGTCCAAACAGGGAATAACAGAAATCCTCTAGTCTGTAGAGGGGAATAACAAGAGAAGCGGCCACAGACTGCAGGTCGCTAGTAGACAGAGACACCTGCTCACACGCAGCATCTGATGAAGGCAAAAACACGACAGGACAGGGCGAAACACAATCACAGCTAAAACACGACAGGACAGGGCGAAACGCAATCACAGCATGGTGAATACTAAACAAGGAACCGACGGGACAGGAACGGAACACAAAGGAATAAATAGGGACTCTAATCAGGGGAAAGGATCGGGAACAGGTGTGGGAAGACTAAATGATGATTAGGGGAATAGGAACAGCTGGGAGCAGGAACGGAACGACAGAGAGAAGAGAGAGCGAGAGAGTGGGAGGGGGAGAGAGAGGGATAGAAAGAGGGAAAGAACCCAATAAGACCAGCAGAGGGAAACGAACAGAATGGGGAGCACAGGGACAAGACATGATAATAAATGACAAACATGACAGTACCCCCACTCACCGAGCGCCTCCTGGCGCACTCGAGGAGGAATCCTGGCGGCAACGGAGGAAATCATCGATGAGTGAACGGTCCAGCACGTCCCGAGACGGAACCCAACTCCTCTCCTCAGGACCGTAACCCTCCCAATCCACTAAGTATTGGTGACCCCGTCCCCGAGAACGCATGTCCATGATCTTATGTACCTTGTAAATAGGTGCGCTCTCGACAAGGACGGGAGGGGGGAGGGAAGACGAACGGGGTGCGAAGAAAGGGCTTAACACAGGAGACATGGAAGACAGGATGGACGCGACGAAGATGTCGCGGAAGAAGCAGTCGCACAGCGTGAGGATTGACGACCTGGGAGACACGGAACGGACCAATGAACCGCGGAGTCAACTTACGAGAAGCTGTCGTAAGAGGAAGGTTGCGAGTGGAAAGCCACACTCTCTGGCCGCAACAATACCTTGGACTCTTAATCCTGCGTTTATTGGCGGCTCTCACAGTCTTCCCCGCAGACAAAGGCAGACCGGTAATGAAGTCTAAGGCGATGTGAGACCATGGTCGAGGAGGAATGGGGAGCGGTCTGAGACGACCGGCAGGAGGAGAGTTACCCGACTTAGTCTGCGCGCAGTCCGAACAAGCAGCCACGAAACGGCGCGTGTCACGCTCCTGAGTCGGCCACCAAAAGCGCTGGCGAATAGACGCAAGAGTGCCTCGAACACCGGGATGACCAGCTAACTTGGCAGAGTGAGCCCACTGAAGAACTAAACAGACGGGATAAGGCATCAGGCTTGGTGTTCTTGCTACCCGGACGGTAAGAAATCACAAACTCGAAACGAGCGAAAAACAACGCCCAACGAGCTTGACGGGCATTAAGTCGTTTGGCAGAACGGATGTACTCAAGGTTCTTATGGTCTGTCCAAACGACAAAAGGAACGGTCGCCCCCTCCAACCACTGTCGCCATTCGCCTAGGGCTAAGCGGATGGCGAGCAGTTCACGGTTACCCACATCATAGTTGCGCTCAGATGGCGACAGGCGATGAGAAAAATAAGCGCAAGGATGAACCTTATCGTCAGACTGGAAGCGCTGGGATAGAATGGCTCCCACGCCTACCTCTGAAGCGTCAACCTCGACAATGAATTGTCTAGTGACGTCAGGAGTAACGAGGATAGGAGCGGACGTAAAACGTTCTTTTAGAAGATCAAAAGCTCCCTGGGCGGAACCGGACCACTTAAAACACGTCTTGACAGAAGTAAGAGCTGTGAGAGGGGCAGCAACTTGACCGAAATTACGAATGAAACGCCGATAGAAATTAGCGAAACCTAAAAAGCGCTGCAACTCGACACGTGACCTTGGAACGGGCCAATCACTGACAGCTTGGACCTTAGCGGAATCCATCTGAATGCCTTCAGCGGAAATAACGGAACCGAGAAAAGTAACGGAGGAGACATGAAAAGAGCACTTCTCAGCCTTTACGTAGAGACAATTCTCTAAAAGGCGCTGTAGAACACGTCGAACGTGCTGAACATGAATCTCGAGTGACGGAGAAAAAATCAGGATATCGTCAAGATAGACAAAAACAAAGATGTTCAGCATATCTCTCAGAACATCATTAACTAATGCCTGAAAAACAGCTGGCGCATTGGCGAGACCGAACGGCAGAACCCGGTACTCAAAATGCCCTAACGGAGTGTTAAACGCCGTTTTCCACTCGTCCCCCTCTCTGATGCGCACGAGATGGTAAGCGTTACGAAGGTCCAACTTAGTAAAGCACCTGGCTCCCTGCAGAATCTCGAAGACTGATGACATAAGGGGAAGCGGATAACGATTCTTAACCGTTATGTCATTCAGCCCTCGATAATCCACGCAGGGGCGCAGAGTACCGTCCTTCTTCTTAACAAAAAGAACCCCGCCCCGGCCGGAGAAGAAGAAGGCACTATGGTACCGGCGTCAAGAGACACAGATAAATAATCCTCGAGAGCCTTACGTTCGGGAGCCGACAGAGAGTATAGTCTACCTCGAGGAGGAGTGGTCCCCGGAAGGAGATCAATACTACAATCATACGACCGGTGAGGAGGAAGGGAGTTGGCTCGGGACCGACTGAAGACCGTGCGCAGATCATGATATTCCTCCGGCACTCCTGTCAAATCGCCAGGTTCCTCCTGAGAAGTAGGGACAGAAGAAACGGGAGGGATGGCAGACATTAAACACTTCACATGACAAGAAACGTTCCAGGATAGGATAGAATTACTAGACCAATTAATAGAAGGATTATGACATACTAGCCAGGGATGACCCAAAACAACAGGTGTAAACGGTGAACGGAAAATCAAAAAAGAAATAGTCTCACTGTGGTTACCAGATACTGTGAGAGTTAAAGGTAGTGTCTCAAATTTGATACTGGGAAGATGACTACCATCTAAGGCAAACATGGGCGTAGGCTTGTCTAACGGTCTGAAAGGAATGTTATGTTTCCGAACCCATGCTTCGTCCATGAAACAACCCTCAGCCCCAGAGTCAATCAAGGCACTGCATGTAGCACCCGAACCGGTCCAGCGTAGATGGACCGACATAGTAGTACAAGATCTAGATGAAGAGACCAGAGTAGTAGCGCTCACCAGTAGCCCTCCGCTTACTGATGGGCTCTGGCCTCTTACTGGACATGAATTAACAAAATGTCCAGCAACTCCGCAATAGAGGCACAGGCGGTTGGTGATCCTCCGTTCCCTCTCCTTAGTCGAGATGCGAATCCCTCCCAGCTGCATGGGCTCAGTCTCAAAGCCAGAGGAGGGAGATGGTTGCGATGCGGAGCAGGGAAACACCGTTGATGCGAGCTCTCTTCCACGTGACGAAGATCTACCCGTCGTTCTATGCGGATGGCGAGAGCAATCAAAGAGTCCACATCTGAAGGAACCTCCCGGGAGAGAATCTCATCCTTAACCACAGCGTGGAGTCCCTCCAGAAAACGAGCGAGCAGCGCCGGCTCGTTCCACTCACTAGAGGCAGCAAGAGTGCGAAACTCAATAGAATAATCCGTTATGGACCGTTCACCTTGGCATAAGGAAGCCAGGGCCCTAGAAGCCTCCCTACCAAAAACTGAACGGTCAAAAACCCGAATCATCTCCTCTTTAAAGTTCTGGAACTTGTTAGAGCAATCAGCCCTTGCCTCCCAGATAGCTGTGCCCCATTCTCGAGCCCGGCCAGTAAGGAGTGAAATGACGTAAGCAACCCGAGCTCTCTCTCTAGAGTATGTGTTGGGTTGGAGAGAGAACACAATCTCACACTGCGTGAGAAAGGAGCGGCACTCAGTGGGCTGCCCGGAGTAGCAAGGTGGGTTATTAACCCTAGGTTCTGGAGGCTCGGCAGGCCAGGAAGTAACAGGTGGCACGAGACGTAGACTCTGGAACTGTCCAGAGAGGTCGGAAACCTGAGCGGCCAGGTTCTCCACGGCATGGCGAGCAGCAGACAATTCCTGCTCGTGTCTGCCGAGCATGGCTCCTTGGATCTTGACGGCAGTGTAACGAGCGTCTGAAGTCGCTGGGTCCATTCCTTGGTCGGTTCCTTCTGTCATGCAGGTGATAGAGGACCCAAAAGCGACTTAACAGAAACAGAGTTTATTCAAGTCCAAACAGGGAATAACAGAAATCCTCTAGTCTGTAGAGGGAATAACAAGAGAAGCGGCCACAGACTGCAGGTCGCATAGGCGCAGGCCGTAGTAGACAGAGACACCTGCTCACACGCAGCATCTGATGAAGGCAAAAAACACGACAGGACAGGGCGAAACACAATCACAGCTAAAACACGACAGGACAGGGCGAAACGCAATCACAGCATGGTGAATACTAAACAAGGAACCGACGGGACAGGAACGGAACACAAAGGAATAAATAGGGACTCTAATCAGGGGAAAGGATCGGGAACAGGTGTGGGAAGACTAAATGATGATTAGGGGAATAGGAACAGCTGGGAGCAGGAACGGAACGACAGAGAGAAGAGAGAGCGAGAGAGTGAGAGGGGGAGGGGGAGAGAGAGGGATAGAAAGAGGGAAAGAACCCAATAAGACCAGCAGAGGGAAACGAACAGAATGGGGAGCACAGGGACAAGACATGATAATAAATGACAAACATGACATTATTGAGCTGGACAAACTTCTCTCTTCGAGGAGATCCCAAACACTTCCCAAGTGTTTCCCCAGATCAAATATGCAGACATTTGCATATCTCTAGTCAGAGCACAAACTTCTTTCCCCTGGCATATTATCCAGCTGGCGCCCACATCGCCTTAATATTAGTTTTCCTTACTAATAAAAACTTTGGACGTGTGCGTTCCTATCAAAGTAAGTGCCTTATTACGTTATCATTATAGTTTCTTTATTGTGATGTCATTTCTACTGTAACACACCGTACATACAGTTGGAAGTTTACATAGTCGTGACAAAGTTTTGGAAATGACACAAATATAAATTTTCAAAGTCTGCTGCCTCAGTTTGTATGATTGCAATTTACATGTACTCCAGAATGTTATGAAGAGTGATCAGATGAATTGAAATTAATTGAAAAGTCCCTCTTTGCCATGCAAATGAACTGAATCCCAAAAAACTTTTCTACTGCATTTCAGCCCTGCCACAAATGGACCAGCTGACATCATATCAGTGATTCTCTCGTTAACACAGGTGTGAGTGTTGACGAGGACCAGGCTGGAGATCACTCTGTCATGCTGATTGAGTTTGAATAACAGACTGGAAGCTTCAAACGAGGGTGGTGCTTGGAATCATTGTTATTCCTCTGTCAACCATGGTTACCATGAGGTAACCAGAGGCAGGTGGACAAACAATAACACATGTGCCGTCATCATTGCTTTGCACAAAAAAGGGCTTCACAGGCAAGGATATTGCTGCCAGTAAGATTGCACCTAAATCAACCATTTATCGGATCATCAAGAACTTCAAGGAGAGCGGTTCAATTGTTGTGAAGAAGGCTTCAGGGCGCCCAAGAAAGTCCAGCAAGCTCCAGGACCGTCTCCTAAAGTTGATTCAGCTGCTGGATCAGGGCACCCACCAGTACAGAGCTTGCTCAGGAATGGCAGCAGGCAGGTGTGAGTGAGTGAGGCGAAAACCTTTTTGGAGGATGGCCTGGTGTCAAGAAGGGCAGCAAAGAAGCCACTTCTCTCCAGGAAAAACATCAGGGACAGACTGATATTCTGCAAAAGGTACAGGGATTGGATTGCTGTAAAGTCATTTTCTCTGATGAATCCCCTTTCCGATTGTTTGGGGCATCCGGAAAAAAGCTTGTCCGGAGAAGACGAAGTGATCGCTACCATCAGTCCTGTGTCGTGCCAACAGTAAAGCATCCTGAGACCATTCATGTGTGGGATTGCTTCTCAGCCAAGGGAGTGGGCTCACTCACAATTTTGCCTAACAACACAGCCATGAATAAAGAATGGTACCAACACATCCTCCGAGAGCAACTTCTACCAACCATCCAGGAACAGTTTGGTGATGAACAATGCCTTTTCCAGCATGATGGAGCACCTTGCCATAAGGCAAAAGTGATAACTAAGTGGCTCGGGGAACAAAACATCAATATTTTGGGTCCATGGCCACTGAACTCCCCAGACCTTAATCCCATTGAGTACTTGTGGTCAATTCTCAAGAGGCAGGTGGACAAACAATAACCCACAAATTCTGACAAACTCCAACTGCAAGAATGGACTGCCAATCAGGCAGGATGCCAGGGTGAATTGCAGAGGTCTTGAAAAAGAAGGGTCAACATTGCAAATATTGACTCTTTGCATCAACTTCATGTAATTGTCAATAAAAGCCTTTGACACTTATGAAATTCTTGTAATTATACTTCAGTATTCCAAAGTAACGTCTGACAAAATATCTAAAGACACTGAAGCAGCAAACTTTGTGAAAATTAATATTTGTGTCATTCTCAAAACTTTTGGCCACGACTGTACACCTTAGCCAAATGCATTTAAACTAAGTTTTTCACAATTCCTGACATTTAATCCTAATAAAAATTCCCTTTCTTAGGTCAGTAAGGATCACCACTTTATTTTAAGAATGTGAAATGTCAGAATAATAGTAGAGAGAGTGATTTATTTCATCACATTCCCAGTGGGTCAGAAGATTACATACTCAATTAGTATTTGGTAGCATTGCCTTTAAATTAACTTGGGTCAAATGTTTTGGGTAGCCTTCCACAAACCACTATAAGTTGGGTGAATTTTGGCCCATTCCTCCTGACAGAGCTGGTGTAACTGAGTCAGGTTTGTAGGCCTCCTTGCTCGTACAGGCTTTTTCAGTTCTGCCCACAACTTTTCTATAGGATTGAGGTCAGGACTTTGTGATGGCCACTCCAATACATTGACTTTGTTGTCCTTAAGCCATTTTGCCACAACTTTGGAAGTATGCTTGGGGTCTTTGTCTGTTTGGGTCAAATGTTTTGGGTAGCCTTCCACAAACCACTATAAGTTGGGTGAATTTTGGCCCATTCCTCCTGACAGAGCTGGTGTAACTGAGTCAGGTTTGTAGGCCTCCTTGCTCGTACAGGCTTTTTCAGTTCTGCCCACAACTTTTCTATAGGATTGAGGTCAGGACTTTGTGATGGCCACTCCAATACATTGACTTTGTTGTCCTTAAGCCATTTTGCCACAACTTTGGAAGTATGCTTGGGGTCTTTGTCTGTTTGGAAGACCCATTTGCGACCAAGCTTTAACTTCCTGACTGATATCTTGAGATGTTGCTTCAATATATCCACAGAATTTTCCTACCTCATGATGCCATCTATTTTGTGAAGTGCACCAGTCCCTCTTTCAGCAAAGCACTCCCACAACATGATGCTGCCACCCCTGTGCTTCACGGTTGGGATGGTGTGCTTCACGGTTGGGATGGTGTTCTTCAGCTCCCAAACCTCCCCCTTTTTGCTCCAATCATAACGATGGTCATTATGGCCATATTTTTGTTTCATCAGACCAGAGGACATTTCTCCAAAAAGTACGATCTTTGTCCCCATGTGCAGTTGCAAACCGTAGTCTGGCTTTATAGCGTTTTTGAGAAGTGGCTTCTTCGTTGCTGAGCGGCCTTTCAGGTCATGTCGATATAGGAATAGTTTTACTGTTGATATAGATACTTTTGTACCTGTTTCCTCCAGTATCTACACAAGGTCCTTTGCTGTTGTTCTGGGATTGATTTGCACTTTTTGCAAAGTATCTCTTGGAGACAGAACGTGTCTCCTTCCTGAGCGGTATGACGGCTGCGTGGTCCCATGTTGTTTATACTTGCATATTATTGTTTGTACAGATGAACGTGGTTCCTTCAGGCATTTGGAAATTGGTCCCAAGGATGAACCAGACTTGTGGAGGTCTCCAATTCTTTTTCTGAGGCTTTGGCTGATTTCTTTTTGATTCAAATGATGTCAATTAGCCTATCAGAAGCTTCTAAAGCCATGACATAATTTTCTGGAAATTTCCAAGCTGTTTAAAGGCACAGTCAACTTAGTGTATGTAAACTTCTAATCCACTGGAATTGTGATACAGTGAATTATAAGTTAAGTAAATATGTCTGTTAACAATTTTCGGAAAAAGTACTTGTGTCATGCACAAAGTAGATGTCCTAACCGACTTGCCAAAACTATAGTTTGTTCACAAGAAATGTGTGGAGTGGTGGAAAAACAAGTTTTAATGACTCCATCCTAATTGTATGCAAACTTTCGACTTCAACTGTATGTATGGAGCATAATATATTTACTGTTTTATTCACATTTTCAAGTACTTTTGACAAATCATGCATTCCGGTTCTTGCATAGATTATAATGGACACATATACACAATATTTATAAAATCATATGGACACCCCTTCAAGTAAGTGTATTTGGCTATTGCAAACACACCCGTTGCTGACAGATGTACCAAATCGAGCATATAGCCATGCATCTCCATACACAAACATTGGCAGTAGAATGACCTTCCTAAAGAGCTCATTGACTTTCAACATGGCAACGTCATAAGATGACACCTTTCTAACAAATCACTTTGTCAAATTGTTGCCCCGGTCAACTGTAAGTCCTGTTATTGTGAAGTGGAAACGTCTAGGAGCAACAACAGCAGAGAACGGGACCACCGAGTGCTGAAGCGCGTAGTGCGAAAAAATAGTCTGTCGTTCGTCAGGAGCTTCATTAAATGGGTTTCCGTGGCCAAGCCTAAGCTCACCTTGCGTAATGCCAAGTGTTGGCTGGAGTGGTGTAAAGCTCGTAGCCATTGGCGTCTGGAGCAGTGGAAACACATTCTCTGGAGTGATGAATCTCACTTCACCATCTGTCAGTCCGACGGATGAATCTGGGTTTGGCAGATGCCGAGAACGCTACCTGCCCTTAATGCATAGTGCCAACTGTAAAATGTGGTGGAGGAGGAATAATGGTCTGGGGCTATTTTTCGTGGTTTGGGCTAGGCACCT
Organism: Oncorhynchus gorbuscha; assembly: GCF_021184085.1. NCBI lineage: Eukaryota > Metazoa > Chordata > Actinopteri > Salmoniformes > Salmonidae > Oncorhynchus > Oncorhynchus gorbuscha. The sequence continues at coordinate 46,777,712 of NC_060175.1, forward strand.
TAGTTCCAGTGAAGGGAAGTCTTAACGCTACAGCATACAATGACATTCTAGACGATTCTGTGCTTCCAACTTTGTGGCAACAGTTTGAGGAAGGCCATTTCTTGTTTCAGAATGGCAATGTGAGGTCCATACAGAAATGGTTTATTGAGATGATAGGTGTGGAAGAACTTGACTGGCTGCACAGGGCCCTGACCTCAACCCCATCGAACACCTTTGGGATGAATTGGAACGCCGACTGCGAGCCAAGCCTTATTGCCCAACATCTGTGTTCGACCTCACTAATGCTCTTGTGGCTGAATGGAAGCAAGTCCCCGCAGCAATGTTCCAACATCTAATGGAAAGCCTTCCCAGAAGAGTAGAGGCTGCAAAGGGGGGACCAATTCCATATTAATGCCCATGATTTTGGAATGAGATGTTCGATGAGCAGGTGTCCGCTTACTTTTGGTCATGTAGTGTATGGTGTGTAAAATACTTTTTGGAAAGTTGTACTGATTATGATGAGTGAATGCCAGCTATGTGTGGCGCCATGTTTGTTGACATCATATAAAGCTTTCTGGTTGTCACGTAATTATCTGACCAAAGATGTTATAACAAAACAAGGTAAAGGGATGGTTCACTCAACTGAATTCGATTGTAACTATCGTTACTCCAGGTTGCTACCTTTACCTTTTTAATTTAGCGTATAATCGTCTCCTGTTTTTGCCCCCCGTATATTGATAAATCCTGCATCATAATCCCCCACAAATTAAATTAACCCCCAGCCACTTGCATGAACACAGAAATTGGCTTATCGAACAGCACATGAATAGAACACACAAATGAGTTATAAGAAAAGCACAAACATTAAAATTCCCATTACACATCCTAAAATGGTTTTAACTAAATCTGGCAACCCTGTTTAGCTTTCACACTATAGTTAGGTTAGGCAGGAGGCTTTTATTTGGTGGTGGTGATCTGGGAGTTGATAACATTTGATTTGTCAAACACTGTAAATGACTTGTCAAGTCATGTACTCCGGTTCTTGCAAACGCTGTAACAAGTACATCGAAGATTTGGAATATGCTGAAAAGTGGCCAAACAAAGTTAATGTTTTTTTAGACAATGGACGCAGCCATCTTTGACTTTGACTTAGTTTATTTGTGTCTTTATAGTGAGTGTCATTCTGGGATTAGGGAGTTTTCACTTGTCAAGCATAAACAAACATGGCTGCCATCATAAAGAATTTACCTGCTGTTAGCTTAGCTGACATGCATGTCTTTTCTAAACAATATTACATTTCTCCCTTGTGCTCACCAGAGATGTGGTACATTGCAAACAAGTCTAGCAGTTAGGTTGCTGTTTAGACATGTTGGTTGCATCCTGCGTTCTGTTGCTACTTGCTATTTGCGATGGTAAGCTGCGGGGACCACTCAACAATGATCACAAATATGTGATCTTATGCATCAAAGGGCTAGGATGACAAACATAATTTATGAATAAATCGGGGGTTGCGGTTTTTACTGTTCAACGTGATAATTTGTGTGTGTGCTTGCTTGTTTCAGCCCTGGTCGCCCTGCACACAGAAGAGAAGTGGGAGGAGGTCAGACAGAGGATGATTGATCAGCCTCATGATGAAGCCCTCTCTGAGGAGTTCTATAAGGTGATGGCACTACCAAGCATTATTTACTAACATTACAAGGCTCTGTGCAATATTAATATAATAAGCCATCACTGTGTGGTGTGTGCGTGCATCAGGACCGGCCTGTCATCGCTGCCCACTCCTTCACTGAGGGGATGAAACTGGAGGCCGTTGACCCTGCATCCCCGTTCTGCATCAGTCCTGCCACCGTTACCAAGGTAACAACCTCTTTACTGTCCCCCTCTCACCTCAGGCTCCTGGATTTGTCTGAATGCGTCCTTCCCAGGCCAAAATGAATGACTGGGTTGGATGATGGCAGTACAGTGATGAAGGTACTCCACCCAACAGTTTCCACCATATCGTTGCTGCCTATTCAGTCCACTCAGATCAGTGTTCACCTCAGGGCTAGGAGAGTAAAGATGAATCCTGACATAGTACCCATATAAACTCTGGGAGTCTATCCACTCCATGCGGAAGTGGGTAGTCAGTGAGATACAGTATGGTTGTGTATGAGGCTAGCTTTGGGTGTGATATGGTCATGGAGGAAGGGTAGGGTAACTACTGCATAGAGCCAACATGAGTATGATATCATAACCTACCTCTTCTCTTCAGGTGTTCAGTGACCAGTACTTCCTGGTAAAGATAGACAATCTCTGTGGTGATGATTTGGTGTCAGAAGGCAGTGGGAAGTCCTTCCTGTGTCACAGGGACAGTCCTGGGATCTTTCCCGCCCAGTGGAGCCTGAAGAACGGTCTCCCGCTCAGCCCCCCTCCAGGTGGGGAAACACTAGTAACATTTACAGAACTACTTTTAAAACTGTGCTCAACTTTTTTTTTTTAAACATTAAGCTAATTGTATTGTGTTCTCTCTCTCCGGTTGTGTAGGGTACCAGGGGCAGGACTTTGACTGGGCAGACTACCTGAAACAGAGTGAGGCCGAGGCAGCACCACAACACTGTTTCCCCACAGTGAGTCATGCGCTGTCTGACAAACGGCCTCCTAGAATGTTATAACATGAGTGTATAGCATGGATGAACGGGGGCAATGAATAATCTCTCTCTCCTGAAGTCTCTCTGTCTGTCTCAGGAACAGTCTGACCACAGCTTTAAAGAGGCCATGAAACTGGAAGCGGTCAACCCACTCTCACCTGAGCACATTCATGTGGCATCAGTAATCAAGGTTAAAGGGCAACATATCTGGCTTGGCCTGGAAGGTGAGAACCCGTAGCTACGCCTCATATCTGGGCCCTGCGTTTTTAAAGCTTAGTTTTTTTAGACCATTTAAGTGTGAGCTTGTTCACAATGATGGTATTGATATTAGATCATTAATAAATTGTGTGATTAAATCATTTGTGTCCCTGTGTGTCCAGGGCTGAAACAGGCTATGCCAGAGCTCATAGCTCATGTGGACTCGTTGGACATCTTTCCTGTCAGCTGGTGTGAGACCAACGGTTACCCTTTGCTGTACCCCATCAAGCCCGAAGGTGGGCGTCCCAAAATAGGATCCCTCTGTGTTCCTCTCTCTCATCTGAAGGGGTGCCATGCCACAATATGCATGGAATTGTTAATATTGCAGTCACAATATTTGACAGTACTGTGTATAGTTTCAGTAGTTTTCATGTTGATTATACATTGTCTTACAGTTGAGAAGCAGAGGAGGATTGCTGTGGTGCAGCCTGAGAAACAGTAAGTAGGCCTATGGGAAAGGACAGACTCTTATCATTGGCTGTTTGTCCACTTTTGATTGGTTAATATTCCAGTCCCGTGCACTTTGACCACTAACCTGTATCTTTGTCCCTAAAGCCGAGCTCCACCCAAATCCGCAACACCTGATGCACTCAAGCAGCAGATGACCAGCCAATCAGAGACTGGTGAGTGTTCTCTTTCTCATCTAGACATCCCAGACAAATACATTAGGATTGTTTCTGAGGTGAGGCACAGCTATTACATTGTGTGTGTGATGTTTTTTTGTACAGGACAGGGGAACGGGAAGTACTGCTGTCCTAAGATCTACTTCAACCACCGCTGCTTTTCTGGCCCCTACCTGAACAAGGGTCGCATCGCTGAGCTGCCCCAGTGTGTCGGCCCTGGCAACTGTGTCCTGGTGCTCAAAGAGGTGAGGAGCACCCGAGTGGGATCGGAAAACCATACTACACAATATAACTATATTGCAATATACTCAAAAGTAAACTACTCAATTATTTTAGAAACCGGTTAGAAATAGAGCAGAATTGTACTATCCCTGAAGATCACTTCCCACTTTGAATAGTATCTATGCTAATCCGTTCACGTCTCTCTCCGTCTCCCTGTGTCGTGTCCAGGTGTTGACTCTGCTGATCAACTCTGCCTATAAGCCCAGCCGGGTGCTCAGGGAGCTGCAGCTGGACCAAGAGAACCGCTGGCACGGCCATGGAGAGACGCTCAAAGCCAAGTGAGGAATGCATTCTCTGTCATTAACATCATTCCGTTTGTAACTTTTCTGCTTTTCTATTTGTGCTTGAGTTGATTTTATTAAAGTGTGTACTGGACCTGGCTAAGCAGTCCTAGCGTTGCAAACCTGAGGATCTATTTTTGTCCGGCAGGTACAAGGGAAAGAGTTACCGGGCTACGGTGGAGATAGTGCGTACAACAGACTGCGTGGCTGAGTTTTGTAGAAAGACCTGCATGAAGCTGGAGTGTTGCCCAAACCTGTTTGGACCTCGCATGGTTCTGGAGCGCTGCTCAGAGAACTGTTCTGTGCTCACCAAGACCAAATACAGTACGTGTCACCGGTGTTTGACTTGAACTGTAATAGGTGCCGGTACTCATTTTGGGTGCTTTTACTGTTTATATTTAGATGCAGACACTCCACAATACTTTTGACTTACTATTCTATAAGAGGGACATGAGCTCAAGCTGTAGAACATTTGACGTGCCGTACTCTGGTGAGCCCCTGCCCTAATCAGTCACTCTAGATCTAATGCATATCTGTGAAAACGGGTATTAAAATAGCTGGTGTTATTGAGATCAAGCTGATATGCAGGGGGGAAATCTAAGGGAACCCGTGTCTGTTTTTATGTGTATAAAAAATATTGATTGTAAAGTATTGGATTCATAATGCTCAGGAGGACAAAGATTGTAATATTGATTTTTTTTCTACAGCTTATTACTATGGTAAGAAGAAGAGTAGGCGAGTGGGCCGCCCACCAGGGGGGCACTCTAACCTGGAAGGGGGGGTGAAGAGGAGAGGTAGGAGGAGGAAGAGGAGGAAGCAACTCTTCGTCCATAAGAAGAGACGCTCCTCAGCTTCACTGGACAACACACCTGCCGGTTCACCACAGGTAACACACACACATATACATATACATACATATCTCTATATATCCAGACATCTTTAAACTGAACCATCCCTTTCTCTAACCCAGGGGAGTGGAGAGGAGGAGGATCTGGATGATGAGGACTCTCTGAGTGACGATACTGGCTCTGAACTCCAGGATGATCAGGACGATTCAGAATATTCCATTGGGAAGTCACAGCCACCCACCCCGTCCCCTTCTCCTCCTGCAACGCCCCGGCCAACCCGAAAGCGCAGGAAACCTCACTCCCCATCCTACTCTGATGATGAGAACCTCCCACCTTCACCAAAGGTAAAAACTACTGTGCCTTGACTTGTTGTTTGTTTACTGTTAATACAGTGGCTTGCTAAAGTATTCACCCCCCTAGGTAGGCATTTTTCCTATTTTATTTCCTTACTACCTGGAATTAAAATTACTTTTTGGGGGGTTTGTATCATTTGTTTTACACAACATGCCTACCACTTTGAAGATCAAAAAAATAATAGTGAAACGAACAAGAAATAAAATGTATAAAACTTCACCCCCCCCCAAAGTCAATACTTTGTAGAGCCACCTTTTTGCAGCAATTACAGCTGCAAGTCTCTTGGGGTATGTCTCTAATTGTTTGGCACATCTAGCCACTGGGATTTTTGCCCATCCTTTAAGGCAAAACTACTCCAGCTCCAAGTTGGATGGGTTCCGCTGGTGAACAGCAATCTTTAAGTCAAACCACAGATTCTCAATTGGATTGAGGTCTGGGCTTTGACTAGGCAATTCCAAGACATTTAAATGTTTCCCCTTAAACCACTTGAGTGTTGCTTTAGCAGTATGCTTAGAGTCATTGTCCTGCTGGAAGGTGAACCTCCATCCCAGTCTCAAATCTCTGGAAGACTGAAACAGGTTTCCCTCAAGGATTTCCCTGTATTTAGTGCCATCCATCATTCCTTCAATTCTGACCAGTTTCCCAGTCCCTGCTGATGGAAAATGATCCCCACAGCATGATGCTGCCATGACCATCACTGTGGGGATGGTGTTCTCTCGGGGTGATGAGGTGTTGGGTTTGCGCCATTTTAGTCTCATCTGGCCAGAGTACTTTCCATATGTTTGGGGAGTCTCCCACATGCCTTTTGGCAAACACCAAACATGTTTGCTTATTCTTTTCTTTAATCAATGGCTTTTTTCTGGCCACTCTTCCGTAAAGCCCAGCTCTGTGGAATGCACGGCTTAAAGTATTCCTATGGACAGATACTCCAATCTCCGCTGTGGAGCTTTGCAGCTCCTTCGGGGTTATTTCTGGTATTGTATTTGCCTTTCTGATTAATGCCCTCCTTGCCTGGTCTGTGAGTTTTGGTGGGCGGCCCTCTCTTGGCAGGTTTGTTAGTAATGGATTTAATGGTGCTCCGTGGGATGTTCAAAGTTTCTGATATTAAAAAAAAAAACCAACCCTGATCTGTACTTCTCCACAACTTTGTCCCTGACCTGTTTGGAGAGCTCCTTGGTCTTCGTGGTGCCACTTGCTTGGTGGTGCCACTTGCTTGGTGGTGCCACTTGCTTGGTGGTGCCACTTGCTTGGTGGTGCCACTTGCTTGGTGGTGCCACTTGCTTGGTGGTGCCACTTGCTTGGTGGTGCCACTTGCTTGGTGGTGCCACTTGCTTGGTGGGGTTGCAGACTCTGAGGCCTTTCAGAACAGGTGTATATATATACTTGGATCATGTGACACTTAGATTGCACACAGGTGGACTTTATTAACTAATTGTGACTTCTGACGGTAATTGGTTGCACCAGATCTTATTTAGGGGCTTCATAGTAAAGGGGGTGAATACATATACACACACCACTTTTCTGTTTTTTTATTATTTTCAAACATGTTATTTTTTCACTATTTTGTGAAATCCAAATAAATAAAAAAACATTTAAATTACATGTTTTAATGCAACAAAATATGAAAAACACCAAGGGGGATGAACACTTTTGCAAGGCACTGTATATACAGTACGTTGTATTGTCCAGACTTTATTGTCCCTTTTCATGTTAAAAAAAACATAATTAACTGCATCTTTGTGTCTTGCATGTTGCTTTGCAGCGCTCAAGAAGTGAGGCTCCCCAGAAGCTGTGTTTGGACACCAGTCCCCTGGAGTGGAGTGTGACTGATGTGGTGCATTTCATCAGGACCACCGACTGTGCTCCTCTGGCTCGTATTTTCCTGGATCAGGTAATAATTACACACACAGACACACACACGATAAGTATCTTTACTGTATAACTGTGTGTACACTGTGGCCTACATCCATGACCATTGTTGTCTTACCCCATGACCGTGCTTGTGTTTTCAGGAGATTGATGGACAGGCTCTGCTCCTTCTCAACCTGCCCACGGTGCAGGAGTGTATGGACCTGAAACTGGGACCAGCCATAAAGCTGTGTCACCATATCGAAAGGGTCAAACTGGCATTCTACCAGCAATTTGCTACGTAGCTGAGGGTTCTAAAATAAGAGAAACTTTACATAGTCAGTAACCTGAAATGATTCCATAACTGATCTACCACTGGACATCCTTTGGACTCTGCACCCAGGCCCAGCACAACAGCAGCAGCAGTCAGGCATGGATATCAGATGATTCAAGACTTGCATTGTTTCTTTGCAATTTCTACTGTATGGTCAGAGGGGTTTACCCCGCTTTATTCTCGGCAAAGACATCTCACATGGATATTCATATTCAGGTTTGTCACCCACCGTCTCAAAATGACTCCTGGTTTCATTTGAGCAACATGCAAGCATGGACAATGCAAGGTTCTAAGCACAAAAGACAAATAAACCACTGTACTATATTGTGGTATGCAAAGTGTATCTAACAGGGTGTATTTGTGTATAGTGTACATATTTAAAAGCTATTCTAGTACAACAGGGTGATGAATGGTTATAGCTTGATTTTCTACAAAACATATTTGCTTTGAAAGTATTTGTGAAGGCCTTCATTCAAAACAGCCTTTTTGTTTTCTCTGAAAATGATTTGAATCATATTGAAGACGTTAGGGCCTGTGGTAAAAGCATTTAGGATTGAGGTGTTTTTGGAGCAGAAATCAGATACATTTTATAGTTTTACCTTTTTCCTACAACCCTCGGTAGATTACTGGGTATTGTGTGGTATTTTATTTTCGTTAGCCAACTAACTCTTTGCTGTGTTTTTAGTTTCTCTCGTTTACCCGGCTCTGCCACTGAGATCAAATATATTTTACAGGAGATACAATTTATTAATTTGACTGTATATGTTTGTGGAATATGATATTTAAGAGAATATGGAATAAAAGCCTGAATCTCTTCCCCATGAGATTCACGGTCTTTCCTACACTTCCCATGATGCCGTTATTTGTGTCTCGTCGAGCACGTGAACCTTCACGTCTTGTCAACATGAGTGGGCAGTCTGAACAGACTCCGAAGGGATGTAGCTTGAAATTCAAGTGGTAAATTAGCTAGCTGCAACGTATGGACTGGATACTCTGGTCATTATTCATAGATTTTATGATAAACAGCTTTTTCAAATGAAATCTGGAGTCGTGAAAAGATCAATATAATGCATTTCATACATGCAGGAGGGATCAATTGCAAATAACGTTACTTGGACTGGACCAGACTATGTAGCTAATTTAGCTAGCCTAGCTAAATTACCGGCGTTAGCAACTACCTGCTTCACCCTGGTAGCGTTAGGCTAGCTAAAATGATAACTGGTGGTTTGTACCTGACGCGATATTAGCGCAACACATTTGTATTTACTCAAGGCGCTTGATAGCTAGCTAACGTTAAGTGGTACAGAAATAGCCTAAATCAGCTAGCTTCATTTGCAAGCTAAAATGACATGAACATATCTTGGGATGACTCATCTTTTACCCGACTGATGTTAAATGCAACTTTGTTAATGTTTCCGTTAGTAAAACATTGAGTAGCTGCATGCATGTAAGTGTGGTATATGCGTGAAGTATCCTTGTCCATGCTTGCCTATGTATCTAGCTAAGCTAATTAGTTCACTTTAGGTAGGGACCCAAGATGGGTTTTGATTTGTCAAAAGAAGATGCTGACGCATGGTATGTGTATCATCCTTTTATGGCTTTTCTGGAATAATATTATCAACAATGGCATTTGTTTGCTGACACTGGCTACATAGGAAACGACAAGATATGGATCCGCGGTTAAAAGGGATAATATTCCATTACTAGTGTCTAGTTATCGTTCTCTGTTTTCCCGAGATTGTCTGCATAACTAGCTAATCGATTGCTAGCTGGATGACGAAGACACCCATTCTATGTGGATGAGACATTTAAATTGACGTTATTGCTTGGCTATCTACCTATATGCCATCGCCCCAACAACCCATTTTTTTATCTGGTCAACCATGGCGGTTAGCGGGGTGAGTCTCCTTTCTCAAGCCGGGGACGTGGCTGCTCCGGCCGCTATGTCCTCTTCCAATACGTCAGTGTCCGCCAGTCCCACGCCAGATGCGGACACCCGTGGCTGCGAGAACGGTGCCTTGATGGACTCTTTCGGCATCTTCCTGCAAGGCCTGCTAGCGATGGTGGCCTTCAGTACGCTGATGTGTGAGTACAGCCAGCCAGAAGCACACCCAGGCTGGAAATTTGACTTGTTTGTTCAGTATAGGCTTATTGTTGAAATTGGATAACCTGCTTAGGCTACTTGTTTTGAATTGTCTGTCTGTTTTGAATTGGCAAGAATCACTGGCAGTCATAGCATTCACTGTGTCTCAAAAGACTGGATTGGACGGAGTTACTTTGGACACAACAGACATCTATGTTGGCCCATCCCCTTAGTGTGCCTTTTTGGTCATGTAGTTTGTCCTCCCCTTTGATTCAGTGTTTCCCTGGTAAAGAGGAACATCAGTCACATCAGCAAGAGGTGAGGAACGTTCAGCTCTCAGAGCAGCGAAGATACCTGATGCAGGTTTCTAAGCAGGAATTGGCTGGGCCTGAGTCTGCATCAGTCACAGCCCAGCCCACAGCTTACATGCAGGGTGTGTCAGTAGTTGCATACACAACACATAACAGAGTAGTATGAAGGAGCCTAAAGTTACAGCACAACCATATGAAAATGCCACTGTAAACATTAGTTTGGGCATCACACTAGGAAAACAAGCTCCCCTTTTGACAGGTGACATAGACACATACTTTACACACAGGCATGCACGCACACAGTAAAGTACTTAACACACACTAGGAGACTGTTGTCTAGTGGTACCATGGCTGAAACACAAATTGAGGATTAGCGTATGTCCAGTAGATTAATGACCAGTTGAGTCATAAAGCATTGAACCACTTCTCACCCAGCAATCAATCATGTGTAATGGATGTTAGGAGAAAGGGGGGTCATGGAAACAAGATTACTATTGTTGGGAACAGCCAGAGCTTTATTTGTCAGCCATTACGTCACATTGGGAGAATACACACGCTCACACAGGGATTAATTAAAGTGTAGGCCTAGACTTTAAAATAACCAGTGGCTTGTGCCTCTCGTACACACAGGGCTCTGAACCCCAGAGTAGCAGTCGGGCAGTTTCTTTCATGTAGGCTATTGTGTCTGTAGGGGAAAATCTTTGAACACATTCTCCCAACCTACAGTATCTCATCCCCATTTTTGCATAGCCAGGTTGGTAACCCAGGTGATCATGCTGAAAGATTCAAGTCACTGATATACCAGTCACGTGGTCAGGACAGTGTGATATGTAATATGACCATGCCTGGTGTAACATACTCATAGCACTAGCCGGTCCTCTTGATTACAGTGCTAAAGGCATATTTCTTTAAGGTCATAAGAAACAACTCAAGTTTTTCCTCTCCTCACAGGCCAAGTGAGATTTGGATGATAATGATAGGCACAGTAACATCAGCTTGACTACAATTTTAGTACAGTAGTGTGCCACTTCCTCTTACCATTCACCCTTCCTCTATAGTCTGAGCTTGTGTAAACATGGCATCTCAATAGCTGACTTGTTAAGAGAATGTAGCCTAATGAACATTGTTTGGTTCAGTCTTAAGTCTACTAGTTAGGCTATGGTGCCAGGTGTAGCCTAGTTAAAAGGGAACACTGAACTGCATTTCCCATCACACTGGCCAATACTCATAGAAAAAGGCCCCTTACATTTCATGCCGATATGTTGACCATCATACTAAACTTGATGATGAAAATGTAAAGCCTATTTAAGTTCAGACTTGAGCGGTCCTAAATTAATTTACATGAATAGGCTGATTGAATCTGCTCCTTGACATAATTAGGACATAGGTACTGATTCATCCCACCGCCGTAGTTTGTGTCCGCGTGAGAAAGAGAGCAGCAGTCCTATATGTGACTCTCTGTCTGTCTCCTGTCCACAGTAAAGCGCTTCAGGGAGCCCAAGCATGAGAGAAGGCCCTGGAGGATCTGGTAAGACAGGAGCCATCTCACACCCACTCACAACCAGTGTATTCAAGCTAATCCTCTTCAATATTGCTTATGACCTAGTTACAATGTGAATATTGAATTGCAACTAAGATAAACACAAGACTGGTGCATGTTGTAATGTTATGGTCAGCTTTTGAAACAACTTGAATGCTCAAAGAGTTTTTAAAATATCCTCCTGTCCTGGTCAACTCTTTCAGGTTCCTGGACACCTCCAAACAAGCCATTGGGATGCTGTTTATTCACTTTGCCAATGTCTACCTGTCTGACCTCACAGAGGAGGACCCCTGTTCACTGTGAGTGTCTGTATATTTGTATGTGTCCGTCAGTCATTGTGTTTGTCTAACTGTGCGTATGACTGTATGTAGGATAGTCTCTTTATAACGTTGTCTACCTCTTCTTCAAAAGTACCTTCCTCAGCATCTTAAATAAGCATGCCCCTTTCATAAAATGTAGAACTAAGAACAGATATAGACCTTGGTTCACTCCAGACTTGACTGCCCTTGACCAGCACAAAAACATCCTCTGGCGCACTGCACTAGCTTTGAACAGTTCCCGCGATATGCAACTTTTCAGGGAAGTCAGGAACCAATATACACAGGCAGTTAGGAAAGCAAAGGCCAGCTTTTTCAAACAGAAATTTGCATCCTGCAGCACTAACTCCAAAGATCTTTGGGACACTGTAATAAAGTAAATGGAGAATAAGAGCAGCTGCCCACTGCACTGAGGCTAGGAAACACTGTCACCACTGATAAATCCACGATAATCAAGAATTTCAACAAGCATTTCTCTACGGCTGGCCACACTTTCCACCTGGTTACCCCAACCCTGGCCAACAGCTCTGCTACCCCTGCAGCTACTGGCCCTAGCCCCCCCCCCTTCTCCTTCACCCAAATCCAGACAGCTGATGTCTGGAAAGAGCTGCAGAATCTGGATCCCTACAAATCAGCTGGGCTAGACAATCTGGACCCTCTCTTCCTAAAATTTTCCGCCACCGTTGTCGCAACCCCTATTGCTAGTCTGTTCAACCTCTTTTTCGTATCGTCTGAGAGTCTTAAAGATTGGAAAGCGGCCGCGGTCATCCCCCTCTTCAAAGGGGGAGACACTAGATCCAAACGGTTACAGACCTATATCCATCCTGCCCAGCCTTTCTAAAGTCTTTGAAAGCCAAGTGAACAAACAGATCATCGACCATCTCGAATCCCACCGTACCTTCTCCACTATGCAATCCGGTTTTCGAGCTGGTCACGGGTGAACCTCAACCACTCTCAATGTCCTAAATGATATCATAACTACCATTGGATTAAAAAAACAGTACTGTGCAGCCATTTTCATCGACCTGGCCAAGGCTTTCGACTCTGTCAATCACCGTATTCTTATCGGCGGACTCAACAGCTTTGGTTTCTCTAATGACTGCCTCGCCTGGTTTACTAACTACTTCTTAGAGTTCAGTGTGTCAAATCGGAGGGCCTGTTGTCCGGACCTCTGGCAGTCTCTATGGGGGTGCCACATGGTCCAATCCTCGGGCCGACTCTTTTCTCTGTATAAATCCATGATGTCGCTCGTGCTGCAGGTGATTCTTTGATCTACCTCTACACAGATGACACCATTCTGTATACATCTGGCCCTTCTTTGGACACTGTGTTAACGAACCTCCAAACAAGCTTCAATGCCATACAACACTTTCTGTGGCCTCCAACTGCTCTTAAATGCTAGTAAAACCAAATGCATGCTCTTCAACCGATCGCTACCCGCCCGCCCGCCTAGCATCACTACTCTGGACGGTTCTGACTTAGAATATGTGGACAACTATAAATACCTAGGCATCTGGTTAGACTGTAAACTCTCCTTCGACTCACATTAAGCATCACCAATTCAAAGTTAAATATATAATTAGCTTCCTATTTCGCAACAAAGCCTCCTTCACTCATGCTGCCAAACATACCCTCGTAAAACGTACTATCCTGCCGATCCTCGACTTCGGCGATGTCATTTACAAAATAGCCTCCAACACTCTACTCAGAAAATTGGATGCAGTCTATCACAGTGCCATCCGTTTTGTCACCAAAGCCCCATATACTACCCAACGTTGCGACATGAATGCTCTCGTTGGCTGGTCCTTGCTACATATTCGTTGCCAAACCCACTGGCTCCAGGTCATCGAAAAGTCTTTGCTAGGTAAAGCTCCGCCTTATCTCAGCTCACTGGTCACCATAGCAATACCCAAACAGAGCACGCGCTCCAGCATGTATATTTCACTGGTCATCCCCAAAGCCAACAGCTGCTTTGGCTGCCTTTCCTTTCAGTTCTCTGCTGCCAACGAATTGCAAAAATCACTGAAGTTGGAGACTTATCTCCCTCACTAACTTCAAGCATCGGCTGTCAGAGCAGCTTACGGATTGCTGCAGCTGTACACAGCCCATCTGTAAATAGCCCGTCCAACTACCTACCTCATCCCCATATTTTAATTTTTTTCTACTCTTGCACCCCAGTATTTCTACTTGCACATCCTCATCTGCACATCTATCATTCCAGTGTAAATTTCTAAATTGTAATTACTTCGCCACTATGGCCTATTTATTGTCATACCTCCTTACTTCATTTGCACACACTGTATACAGATTTTCTATTGGGTTATTGACTACGTTTGTTTATCCCATGTGTAACTGTTGTTTTGTCGCACTGCTTTGCTTTATCTTGGCCAGGTCTCAGTTGTAAATGACAACTGGCCTATCTGGTTAAATAAAGGTGAAATTAAAAAATGAAATAAAAATACCTCAACCTTGAAGTGGATAATGTCTCCTCTCTCTTCCTCAGTTACCTTATAAACTTCCTCCTGGATGCGTCTCTGGGCATGCTGCTTATCTATGCCGGGGTGAGGACTGTCAGTGCCATTGTAGAGTGGAGGCAGTGGGATGCTCTACGCTTCGGAGAATACGGTGAGGATCAGGAGAGTGTGTGTTTGGTGTGGATGAGATCCTTTCACCCTGTAGTACACAAGATGTCCAGAAGAGGGCAGAGGCTACCTCGTGCACTGCAGTGCTGCAATGTCATCCAGATCAAACAGTGGACCACTGTTAACTTGTTCAACTGAGGCAGAGTTTATGTTTGCTACAATGAACTTTCCCTGGTTCTTTGATTTAAAGACACAATATGCAGTTGAAACAATTACAAAGCAGTCACCCTGCTTCTGTTTTGGTAAAAGGCTGAGATGGGCCTGGAGAAATGTAACCACTCAACAAATATTCAGAGAAGTTGGGACATTTTTTGCCGGTCCTCACTTGTAAAATACTATTTTAGGCTTTGGGGTTTGGGTTAGAATTGGGTTTAGGTTTAGAGTTAGGGGTTAGGGAAAACAGTATTTGGAGTGGGATTCAATTGTTGTTTCCAAAAAAGTCCTCACAAGTATAGTAAGAGGTGTGTGTGTGTGTGTGTGTGTGTGTGTGTGTGTGTGTGTGTGTGTGTGTGTGTGTGTGTGTGTGTGTGTGTGTGTGTGTGTGTGTGTGTGTGTGTGTGTGTGTGTGTGTGTGTGTAGGAGAGCCTGTGCAGTGCACTGCATGGGCGGGCCAGTGTGCTCTCTACATCCTCATCATGATGTTTGAGAAGGTCCTCATCATCCTGGTCCTACTCATCCCGCAGTGGAAGAAGGTGAGTAGGGGGGGCATATTGGGTAGGGTCCTGACCTATGACCTTTTCAGTTCAGACCATTTCGTATCAGTTCAGTTATATTATCCCTGTGGGAAGTGTATGAATTCTAACAGTAAAGTAAACTTTGTCTGTTTTAACTTAGTTGTGTTAATGTTTGTATTTCCTGTCTTGTTTGTTGTGCTCATTCGTGTGTCTGTGTATCACAGCTGGCTCTCCTGAACCCCATAAACAATCCTCAGTTGGAGCTGGCCATCGTCATGCTCATCGTCCCATTCTTCGTTAATGTAAGTGTGCAGTGCCTCCGTGAGGCAAGGCTCTATGAAGAACATGGTATCATATGGAATGGTATTACTTCATAGGTTGTTGTTTGCGACAACTATGTGTATTTGATGTTATGTTTGTTGACAGATTTTAGCCAGTTAGGCTTGTGGTGTGTGTGATCAAACTGTCTCAGTCATGTGTGTCTGGTGTTGTACTTGCTCAATGGGCTGTGTACCATATGTTGTCCTCAGGCCCTGATGTTTTGGGTGGTAGATAACTTCCTGATGAAGAAGGGGAGGACAAAAGCCAAGCTGGAGGAGCGGGAGGTGGGGGAGGATGTGCGGGGCAACCGTAAGGTGCGCTACAGACGGGCACTCTCCCACGACGACTCAGAGTCTGAGGTAAGACCTGGACCCCACCACTAACACAGGGCCATTTATAAAGTCATGGACAAAAAAACGGTAAAAAACACAGTCATACATACATTACACACACAAGCTGGTTTTGGAAAGAGCTCCTTGATTTGAGTCCTTGATTTGATTCTGAGCCTCGTCCACCTCTCCTCCTTACCCCCAAAATCCCTCTCCTTGCAAACCCTGTGTGGCCTCTTGTTCTCCTCCATTGCCTCAGGCTGGTGTAGCCACTGCTAAGCTACCTCCTCCCTGAACTCCACTGGCAGTGTAGACAAACCCTGTGTGGCCTCTCGCTCTCCTCCATTGCCTCAGGCTGATGTAGCCACTGTGCTAAGCTACATCCTCCCTGAACTCCACTGGCTGTGTAGACAAACTCTGCCCAGCACCAGCAGGAGCCTCTCTCTGGGCTGTAAATCATTCCACCTGGTGTCCATGGTCAGTCACTTTACAGGCCTGTAATCTCCTCCACAGACCAGAGACAACCACCACACTCACAAACATTCATACATTAAGTCATTTAACAGTCTGCCTCAAGCAGGGGGAATTCTTATGAATCAGAAACTGTAAAAACAAACTGTTCATCCGTTAGGAGTTTTTTTTTTAGAGTCCAGAGTTGTTGCTTTGGTATCAAAGGTTGAGTTTATTGTGAAACCTAGGCGATTGGTTTCACCACTAACAAGAGGGTAACTCATGACTCAGCCATAGCACTTAGAGAATTTTTATTTAACCTTTATTTAACTAGGCAAGGATTACCAACACCAACTTTCCCTCTTATTGAGGCAAATTTGCTTACGTCTGTAATATTAGGTGATTAGGCTACACAACTTTCCTGCATATTTTTTGGTTCCAAAACAATTATTTGTTTAGCATTTAATATGCATTTGCATGCTTCCTGCAATGAAAATATCTACCCTGTCCCTGTTTTTGGGTTCCAGCTCACACTCCCTCTCCCCCTTTCCACGCAGATTAAAGGGAGAGATGCATCCTGATAAGCACAAGCATACGACTGAGGAACAATTTTAAATGTAATTACGGGGGGATTTATTTATTTATTTTTTAAACACTTACTGTTAGGGTAAGTGGACCTATTAAGCCCACTTAGCTTTGGATATAGATATTTTTCTTAAACAAATTCTGCTGTTTTAACCAATTCATCTGGTTGTTATATCCAATTCATCTGGTTGTTATATCCAATTCATCTGGTTGTTATATCCAATTCATCTGGTTGTTATATCCAATTCATCTGGTTGTTATATCCAATTCATCTGGTTGTTATATCCAATTCATCTGGTTGTTATATCCAATTCATCTGGTTGTTATATCCAATTCATCTGGTTGTTATATCCAATTCATCTGGTTGTTATATCCAATTCATCTGGTTGTTATATCCAATTCATCTGGTTGTTATATCCAATTCATCTGGTTGTTATATCCAATTCATCTGGTTGTTATATCCAATTCATCTGGTTGTTTTAACCAATTCATCTGGTTGTTATATCCAATTCATCTGGTTGTTATATCCAATTCATCTGGTTGTTTTAACCAATTCATCTGGTTGTTATATCCAATTCATCTGGTTGTTATATCCAATTCATCTGGTTGTTATATCCAATTCATCTGGTTGTTATATCCAATTCATCTGGTTGTTATATCCAATTCATCTGGTTGTTATATCCAATTCATCTGGTTGTTATATCCAATTCATCTGGTTGTTATATCCAATTCATCTGGTTGTTATATCCAATTCATCTGGTTGTTTTAACCAATTCATCTGGTTGTTATATCCAATTCATCTGGTTGTTATATCCAATTCATCTGGTTGTTATATCCAATTCATCTGGTTGTTATATCCAATTCATCTGGTTGTTATATCCAATTCATCTGGTTGTTATATCCAATTCATCTGGTTGTTATATCCAATTCATCTGGTTGTTTTAACCAATTCATCTGGTTGTTATATCCAATTCATCTGGTTGTTATATCCAATTCATCTGGTTGTTATATCCAATTCATCTGGTTGTTATATCCAATTCATCTGGTTGTTATATCCAATTCATCTGGTTGTTATATCCAATTCATCTGGTTGTTATATCCAATTCATCTGGTTGTTATATCCAATTCATCTGGTTGTTTTAACCAATTCATCTGGTTGTTATATCCAATTCATCTGGTTGTTATATCCAATTCATCTGGTTGTTATATCCAATTCATCTGGTTGTTATATCCAATTCATCTGGTTGTTATATCCAATTCATCTGGTTGTTATATCCAATTCATCTGGTTGTTATATCCAATTCATCTGGTTGTTATATCCAATTCATCTGGTTGTTATATCCAATTCATCTGGTTGTTATATCCAATTCATCTGGTTGTTATATCCAATTCATCTGGTTGTTATATCCAATTCATCTGGTTGTTATATCCAATTCATCTGGTTGTTTTAACCAATTCATCTGGTTGTTATATCCAATTCATCTGGTTGTTTTAACCAATTCATCTGGTTGTTTTAACCAATTCATCTGGTTGTTATATCCAATTCATCTGGTTGTTATATCCAATTCATCTGGTTGTTATATCCAATTCATCTGGTTGTTATATCCAATTCATCTGGTTGTTTTATCCAATTCATCTGGTTGTTATATCCAATTCATCTGGTTGTTTTATCCAATTCATCTGGTTGTTATATCCAATTCATCTGGTTGTTATATCCAATTCATCTGGTTGTTATATCCAATTCATCTGGTTGTTATATCCAATTCATCTGGTTGTTTTAACCAATTCATCTGGTTGTTATATCCAATTCATCTGGTTGTTATATCCAATTCATCTGGTTGTTATATCCAATTCATCTGGTTGTTTTAACCAATTCATCTGGTTGTTATATCCAATTCATCTGGTTGTTATATCCAATTCATCTGGTTGTTATATCCAATTCATCTGGTTGTTATATCCAATTCATCTGGTTGTTATATCCAATTCATCTGGTTGTTATATCCAATTCATCTGGTTGTTATATCCAATTCATCTGGTTGTTTTATCCAATTCATCTGGTTGTTATATCCAATTCATCTGGTTGTTTTATCCAATTCATCTGGTTGTTATATCCAATTCATCTGGTTGTTATATCCAATTCATCTGGTTGTTATATCCAATTCATCTGGTTGTTATATCCAATTCATCTGGTTGTTTTAACCAATTCATCTGGTTGTTATATCCAATTCATCTGGTTGTTATATCCAATTCATCTGGTTGTTATATCCAATTCATCTGGTTGTTTTAACCAATTCATCTGGTTGTTATATCCAATTCATCTGGTTGTTATATCCAATTCATCTGGTTGTTATATCCAATTCATCTGGTTGTTATATCCAATTCATCTGGTTGTTATATCCAATTCATCTGGTTGTTATATCCAATTCATCTGGTTGTTATATCCAATTCATCTGGTTGTTATATCCAATTCATCTGGTTGTTATATCCAATTCATCTGGTTGTTATATCCAATTCATCTGGTTGTTTTATCCAATTCATCTGGTTGTTATATCCATACGTTTTTTTCTTCCAAGCCAATCAAATGTTATTGACCGTTACATTTACATTTAAGTCATTTAGCAGACGCTCTTATCCAGAGCGAGTTATGTGTAAGTTCCCACTAGTAGCCAATTTCAAAGATGCAAAAGGTGTGGATTAACATTGAATTCTTACTTACAGGCCTTTCCCAACGATACAGAGAGAAACAACATTTAGAAACGATAAAATAGTCAAACACATAATAATACACGTTGTCCTAGGTCTCTCTTTATGTAGTGGTTGTCTCTTGTCGTGATGTGTGTTTGTCCTATATTGTTATTTAATTATTATTATTTCATCCCAGCCCCCTCAGGAGGCCTTTTGCCTTTTTGGTAGGCTGTCATTGTAAATAAGAATTTGTTCTTAACTGACTTGCCTATTTAAATAAGTAAACACAATTAGTAACAATTTATACAAGGGGTTCCACTGCCGAGGTAATTGAGGGATATATGTACATATAACTAGGAATAAAGTGACCAATTAGTAAACCGCAGCATGTGGTCAGTCAAAAACAGTTGGTCCAGGTATCTATGTGTTTAACTATTCAGTCTGGGTTCTACTAAGCTAACATATGGAATTGTTTTTAGATAGTAATACCACGCATCATTTAGCTATTTGATTTCAAATTTGAGGACCCCTTTAGGTATAAAAAAATTATACAGTACTAGTCAAGTTTGGACACACCTACTCATTCAAGGGTCTTTCTTTATTTGGACTATTTTCTACATTAGACTAATAGTGCAGACATGAACTATGAAATAACACATGGAATCATGTAGTAATCAAAAAAGTGTTAAAGAAATCAATATATATGAGATTCTTCAAAGTAGTCACCCTTTGCCTTGATGACAGCTTTGCACACTCTTGGCATTCTCTCAACCAACTTCACCTGGAATGCTTTTCCAACGGTCTTGAAGGAGTTCCCACATGCTGAGCACTTGTTGGCTGCTTTTCCTTCACTATGCAGTCCAACTCATCCCTAACCATCTAAATTGGTTTGAGGTTGGATGATTGTGGAGGACAGGTCATCTGATGCAGCATTCCATCACTTTAATTCTTGGTCAAATAGCCCTCATTGTCCTGTTGGGGGGAAAAAATGATAGTCCCACTAAGCTCATACCAGATGGGATGGCGTATCGCTGCTTAATGCTGTGGTAGCCATGCTGGTTAAGTGTGCCTTGAATTCTAAATAAATCACAGACAGTGTCACCAGCAAAGCACCATCACACCTCCTCCATGCTTCATGGTGGGAACCACACATGTGGAGATCATCCGTTCACTTACTCTGCATCTCACAAAGACACGGCGGTTAGAAGCAAAAAATCTCAAATATAATAATAATATGCCATTTAGCAGACGCTTTTATCCAAAGCGACTTACAGTCATGTGTGCATACATTGTACGTATGGGTGGTCCCGGGAATCGAACCCACTACCCTGGCGTTACAAGCGCCATGCTCTACCAACTGAGCTACAGAACCACATGGACTCATCAGACCAAAGGACAGATTTCTACTGGCCTAATGTCCATTGCTCGTGTTTCTTGGCCTAAGGAAGTCTCTTCTTATTGGTGTCCTTAAGTAGTGGTTTCTTTTCAGCAATTCAACCATGAAGGCCTGATTCACAGTCTCCTCTGAACAGTTGATGTTGAGTTATCTGTTACTGAAACTCTGTGAAGCATTTATTTGGGCTGCAATCTGAGGTGCAGTTAACTCTAATGAATGTATTCTCTGAAGCAGAGGTAACTCTGGGTCTTTCTTTCCTGTGGCAGTCCTCATGAGAGCCAGTTTTCATCATGGTTTTTGCGACTTCACTTGAATAAACTTTAAAAGTTAGTGAAATTATCTGCATTGACTGACTCATGTCTTAAAATAATTATGGACTGTTGTTTCTCTTTGCTTATTTGAGCTGTTCTTGCCATAATATGGACTTGGTCTTTTACCAAATGGGGCTATCTTGTGTATACCAACCCTACCTTGTCACAATACAACTGATTGGCTCAAAAGAAGGAAAGGAATTCCACAAATTTTTAACAAGGGACACCTGTTAATTTGAAATGTATTCTAGTTGACTACCTCTTGTAGCTGGTTAAGAGAATGCAACGGTTGGCTAAATATTTGATTTGATTTGTTTAACACTTCTTGGTTACTACATAATTCCATGTGTTATTTCATAGTTGTTATTCTACAATGTAGAAAATAGTACAAATAAATAAATAACCCTGGAATGAGTAGGTGTTTTCAAACTTTTGACTGGTACTATGTATGTATGTGTATATTAGTTGTATTTATTGTTATCAAGAAAAATGGGTCAATTTATATTATTACTTTTTGTCGATATCACCCAGCTCTAATAGCACTATTGACATTGTTGGGTGACTAAAGTCGCTCTGGATAATAGCATCTGCTAAATAACTTGAATGTGTATATATAGCGGTGAGGGCATCGAATCCTTACTTCTAGACCACCAGGGAGCTGTATCTAATATTAGGAATGCATGTCCTATGGAATTACCGTCACATAGACTTTGTGGCACTACACACGACTGGCCGTGGCATGTGTGATGGGAGTAGTTTCTCATAGACATCTGGATGTAGTGTAGCAGACTGCCACCACATTGCACATTTCCTCCAATCAGAAAAACCATCTGCAATCCACCAGTTTGGCCCAAACCCACTATTAAATGAACCTCCTGTACACAGAGCATATATAGCTTTAGTAATCTGCCTCAAGCTAAAAAAAAAAAATGAACAGTGTCTACATAGAGATTAAGAGCAGTGATCTTATAGGTGGTGGGAAATAGCAGGCTTGTTTTATAGTGATGATTTGGAACTAGTTGTTGAAGTTGCAGATGCTGACATTGGTAATGCTGTAAACAACCCCGATAGCAACCCTCTATACTACACCCAGATGCTGACATATTGGTTATGCTGTAAACAACCCCGATAGCAACCCTCTATACTACACCCAGATGCTGACATATTGGTTATGCTGTTAGCAACCCTCTATATTACACCCAGATGCTGACATATTGGTAATGCTGTAAACAACCCCGATAGCAACCCTCTATACTACACCCAGATGCTGACATATTGGTAATGCTGTAAACAACCCGATAGCAACCCTCTATACTACACCCAGATGCTGACATATTGGTAATGCTGTAAACAACCCGATAGCAACCCTCTATACTACACCCAGATGCTGACATATTGGTAATGCTGTAAACAACCCGATAGCAACCCTCTATACTACACCCAGATGCTGACATATTGGTAATGCTGTAAACAACCCGATAGCAACCCTCTATACTACACCCAGATGCTGACATATTGGTAATGCTGTAAACAACCCGATAGCAACCCTCTATACTACACCCAGATGCTGACATATTGGTTATGCTGTAAACAACCCAATAGCAACCCTCTATACTACACCCAGATGCTGACATATTGGTTATGCTGTAAACAACCCGATAGCAACCCTCTATACTACACCCAGATGCTGACATATTGGTAATGCTGTAAACAACCCTCTATACTACACCCAGTTGCTGACATATTGGTAATGCTGTAAACAACCCTCTATACTACACCCAGATGCTGACATATTGGTAATGCTGTAAACAACCCTCTATACTACACCCAGATGCTGACATATTGGTAATGCTGTAAACAACCCTCTATACTACACCCAGATGCTGACATATTGGTAATGCTGTAAACAACCCTCTATACTACACCCAGATGCTGACATATTGGTAATGCTGTAAACAACCCAATTGCAACCCTCTATACTACACCCAGATGCTGACATATTGGTAATGCTGTAAACAACCCGATTGCAACCCTCTATACTACACCCAGTTGCTGACATATTGGTAATGCTGTAAACAACCCTCTATACTACACCCAGATGCTGACATATTGGTAATGCTGTGAACAACCCTCTATACTACACCCAGATGCTGACATATTGGTAATGCTGTAAACAACCCGCTATACTACACCCAGATGCTGACATATTGGTTATGCTGTAAACAACCCCGATAGCAACCCTCTATACTACACCCAGATGCTGACATATTGGTTATGCTGTTAGCAACCCTCTATATTACACCCAGATGCTGACATATTGGTAATGCTGTAAACAACCCCGATAGCAACCCTCTATACTACACCCAGATGCTGACATATTGGTAATGCTGTAAACAACCCGATAGCAACCCTCTATACTACACCCAGATGCTGACATATTGGTAATGCTGTAAACAACCCGATAGCAACCCTCTATACTACACCCAGATGCTGACATATTGGTAATGCTGTAAACAACCCGATAGCAACCCTCTATACTACACCCAGATGCTGACATATTGGTAATGCTGTAAACAACCCGATAGCAACCCTCTATACTACACCCAGATGCTGACATATTGGTTATGCTGTAAACAACCCAATAGCAACCCTCTATACTACACCCAGATGCTGACATATTGGTTATGCTGTAAACAACCCGATAGCAACCCTCTATACTACACCCAGATGCTGACATATTGGTAATGCTGTAAACAACCCTCTATACTACACCCAGTTGCTGACATATTGGTAATGCTGTAAACAACCCTCTATACTACACCCAGATGCTGACATATTGGTAATGCTGTAAACAACCCTCTATACTACACCCAGATGCTGACATATTGGTAATGCTGTAAACAACCCTCTATACTACACCCAGATGCTGACATATTGGTAATGCTGTAAACAACCCTCTATACTACACCCAGATGCTGACATATTGGTAATGCTGTAAACAACCCAATTGCAACCCTCTATACTACACCCAGATGCTGACATATTGGTAATGCTGTAAACAACCCGATTGCAACCCTCTATACTACACCCAGTTGCTGACATATTGGTAATGCTGTAAACAACCCTCTATACTACACCCAGATGCTGACATATTGGTAATGCTGTAAACAACCCTCTATACTACACCCAGATGCTGACATATTGGTAATGCTGTAAACAACCCGCTATACTACACCCAGATGCTGACATATTGGTAATGCTGTAAACAACCCGATTGCAACCCTCTATACTACACCCAGATGCTTTGACATTTGTTCCTTCCACTTTCACACCTCCCTGGTGGTCTAGTGGTTAGGATTCGGCGCTCTCACCGCCGCGGCCCGGGTTCGATTCCCGGTCAGGGAACAAGCTTTTTGGAAAGACTGCCCGCCAACACAAGTCAGCACAACTTTTTATTTACACACTTGAGTACTTCTCATTTTACCTGTGCATTCAGAATGTATTCAGACCCCTTGACTTTTTCCATATTTTGTTGTACAGCCTTATTCTACAATGGATTAAATAGATGTTTCCCTCATCAATTCACACAATGCCCTTATAGGCAGATGTGTGCCTTTCCAAATCATGTTCGATCTATTGAATTTACCACAGGTGGACTCCAATCAAGTTGTAGAAATATCAAGGATGATCATTGGGAACAGGATGCACCGGAGCTCAATTTCGAGTCTCATAGCAAAGGGGCTGGATACTTACCTAAAAAAGGTATTTCGGGTTTTATTTTTAAGACATTTGCAACAATTTCTAAACCCGTTTTCACTTTAATTTCGGGGTATTGTTTGTAGTTTGACGAGGGACAAAAACCAATTTGAATACATTTTAGATTAAGGCTGTAATGTAACAAAGTGGAAAAAGTCTAGGTCTGAATGCATTCTCAATGCACACTGTATGCATGTGTATTTTAAGATCTGAATGAATGGGTAAAAGGAGAGGTACTCTAGTGTAAATAAAAAATGATTGTGGTGACTGGGCTACGGTTGTCGGGCCTTCTTGGAAAGAATAAAACGTGTGTTCCCTGACCGGGAATCGAACCCGGGCCGCGGCGGTGAGAGCGCCGAATCCTAACCACTAGACCACCAGGGAGCTCTGTGTGGAGCCTGAATTTATGGCAGATGGAATGTGTGACAAAAGGGAGGCACCTCTCCAAAAGGTGTAATTTACCAGACTGCCACCAGGGTGAGCACTTTTTTTTACCCTAAGCAATCAGCTTCTACCCCCATCTTTCCACCCCTCTGAGACAGATGGATGAAGAATGATGTGGTTCTTCTGACATGGGAGATTTGCTGGCTGCTGTGAGCATTTTAAACTCTGGGATTCAACTCATTTGACGCATGTCGCAGTGTTCTTTGAATATCAGCCATCCAGGCAGTGTGACTTCATTTTGGTCTCATTTCCAATCTCTCTCTTTCTCTCTCTCAGATCCTGTTCTCGGCTGACGATGAGATGGACGACTCGGAGGAGGAGGATGTGCGCCGGCTCACCGGCCTCAAAACGGTCAAGAAAAAGAAGCACCGTATGGGGATCCCTGTTTAACCTGCGCCTACCCAGGCTGACTTGGTCTAACCCTCTCCTGTGTCCACTCGCCTCACTTCACTTCCCCACTCTCTCCCTCTCCAGGCCCCCCTGCCCTGACTGGAGCCTCCTGGGAACATATCGTCTAGATTCCTCTTAACAGCAGGCTAGCATTGGTCTCTTTGTGAGTAGGGCGCCTCTGTAGGGAGGTGGGATCATGGAGAACTGCAGATCATGGGGACTATTGGACTGCCTTTACTACACATTTGCATGGGACTCCTGCAGCCTCTACACTGGGAATAGAAACACTCGGGAAAGTATTTTGCTGCAGCTAAACCACGTCTGAGATTCCACCATAGATCTATCACTTATGGTGGTGACACTCATTGAAGAAATTAATTGTTATGATTGTGGAAAACCGTTAACACTGGTGTATTTTGGGACTGGGTGACGCATTATAATTGCTAGCACCCCTTCACTGTGGTTCCACACGGACTCTTAAGAGGCCACGGATAATATTAACTGCATCAGGTTAAGCTGTGAATGGTTGTTACTTTTTCTGTGGTTTAACAGATGACCCCTGTTGGATGTAGAGGGAGAGAACAGGCACCTGGGATTGCACTCGGTATTTCCCTTGCCTTCCTTGCAAACCTCTGTCATTTTAACATTTTAATACATTTGATACTTATCTTCCGAATCTAATAGTGATTGTATTCCTCATTTAGATTCCGTATATAAAATGTATGTCTCTTCCTCAGCTAGGCTGACTGCAATGGCCTGTTATAAGAGTTGGTGGAGGTGTGCGTCTGTCTGTGTGAACTTCTCATTCATGCATGTGCGGGAAGTTTAGGATGATGCTCCTATGGAGGCTTTGCTCTGTAAACATGCAGTGTTTTATAATAACACTCACATTTCTAACTCCTAAGCCTATATCATGACTGCAGAGGGAGGACGGGTCAGGACAGTGCAGCTTGGCTCTGTGTGTCTCAACCATGCACCACCCAACCTTAACCTAAGGGACTGAGACCCCTATCCCACTGACGGTACAGCCAGGCTTTTAGGTCTGCAGGCCTGGATCGGGCCCCTTCTCTCCTGTGTGTGTGTGTGTGTGTGTGTATGACTTAGCTAGGATCTCTTCTGTTCTCTTCTGTTACCTCTTTATTCCTAGTCTTTGGTGTGTCCTGTTTATTTTTTTTACAGTAAGTTATTTTGGACTAAAACCATGAGACTGAACCTATACCATGTGTTCTTAATTCAGAGACGGAATAGATATGAGACCTGAGGGTGTGTCCTCACAACCAATGTTCAAACTCTCTGCTCTTGCCCCCATCACTGGTCTAAGGATGTTCTTTGTTTGTTTTGTGTTTTTGTATTTGTTTTGTTCATTCCTTGTTTTCGACAATGTGCCTGTGTGAATTTACCGTGTTTGTGCATGTTCATCTTGTGCCTCAGATCTTCAGACTTGCAGTAGCATTCAGTTGGTTTGGCTCAGATGTTGAGAACTTGACAGAAGCACAGACCTCTAGACTGGGAGTGACTTTTGGGCCGGTGTACAACCTACAGTACAGTGGAGAGCAGTGCGGGTATGTTTGTATGTTTGTCTGTGCAGTGTTGTAGTACTCGACTGGTCTCGAGACCACATATTGAGTGTCTTGGTGTCAGATACATTTGTACTCTGTCTTGACTCGGTCTAGAATAGTGACGACTCGTAATTTCTTCCCGATACCAGCAGAGTAAAAGTAAAACATAATTATCAACTTCCATTCAGTCAGTACATAAAACCACTTCGCCAGGCCAAATATACAGTGTATTCAGACCCCTTGACTTTTTCCACATTTTGATACGCTACAGCCTTATTTTAAATCCTCAATCTACACACACTACCCCATAATGACAAATCAGAAATATTTTTTTTAGACATTTTTGCAAATCTATACTGAATAAAAACTGAAATAACTTATTGAGGTAAGTATTCAGACCCTTTGCTATGATATTCTAAATTTAGCTCCGGTGCATCCTGTTTCCATTGATCAACCTTGAGATGTTTCTATGACTTGATTCGAGTCCACCTGTGGTAAATGAAATTGATTGGACATGATTTAGAAAGGCACACACCTGTCTATATAAGGTCCCACAGTTGATAGTGCATGTGAGAGCAAAACCAAGCCATGAGGTTCAAGGAATTGTCCGTAGAGTTCCGAGACAGGATGGTGTCGAGGCACAAATCTGGGGAAGGGTACCAAAACATGTCTGCCGCATTGAAGGTCCCCAAGAACACTGTGACCTCAATCATTCTTAAATGGAAGAAGTTTGGAACCACCAAGTCTCTTCCTAGAGTTGGCTGCCTGGCCAAACAGCAATCAGGGGAGAAGGGCCTTGGTCAGGGAGGTGACCAAGAACCCGACAGTCACTCTGACAGAGCTCCAGAGTCCCTCTGTGGAGATGGGAGAACCTTCCAGAAGGGAGAACCTTCCAGAAGGACAACTATCTCTGCAGCACTCCACCAATCAGGCCTTTTTGGTAGTGGCCAGAAGGAAGCCATTCCTCAGTAAAAGGCTCATGACAGCCTGCTTGGCGTTTGCTAAAATGCACCTAAATGACTCTGACATGCGAAACAAAATTCTCTGATTTGAAACCAAGATTGAACTCTTTGGCATGAATACCAAGCGTCACATCTGGAGGAAACCTGGAATCATACCCAAGAAGACTCGAGGCTGTAATCGCTGCCAAAGGTGCTTCAACAAAGTACTGAGTTAAGGGTCTGAATACTTATGTAAATTATATATTTATTTTAAATACATTTGCAAAATGTCTAAATCTGTTTTTGCTTATTATGAAAATAGTCACGGGGTCTGAATACTTTCCAAATGCGCTCTATACACTTTCTCAACATTATCTTAACAGCCTTTATCTATTATAGACGTTTGAGCAGTGGCGAACCTATAGGCGTTCAGTGTGTAACATGTTTGTGATTCTGAAAGGACAACAAGCGTAATACCAGCGCACTCATGTAGGAGAGTGCACTATTTGTAAAACACAAAGGGCCGGTGGTGTAGTGGAGGGGATACGCAGGTATAAGCCATATCCCACTTTCTTTTCAGTGGGCATTGCTTATACTCAACAACTTAATCCCTACTGATGCGTATCAGTGTTGTGGAGGTATAAGACTTATCAATTATGTAGTACAACAGAGAAATGATGCACTAAGCCACCTACACAATCGCAAACCCTGTGAAATACACTGCTCAAAAAAATAAAGGGAACACTTAAACAACACGATACAATGTAACTCCAAGTCAATTACACTTCTGTGAAATCAAACTGTCCACTTAGGAAGCAACACTGACAATAAATTTCACATGCTGTTGTGCAAATGGAATAGACAACAGGTGGAAATTATAGGAAATTAGCAAGACACTCCCAATAAAGGAGTGGTTCTGCAGGTGAGGACCACTTCTCAGTTCCAATGCTTTCTGGCTGATGTTTTGGCCACTTTGAATGCTGGCGGTGCTTTCACTCTAGTGGTAGCATGAGACTGAGTCTACAACCCACACAAGTGGCTCAGGTAGTGCAGTTGATCCAGGATGGCACATCAATGCGAGCTGTGGTAAGACGGTTTGCTGTGTCTGTCAGCGTAGTGTCCAGAGCATGGAGGCGCTACCAGGAGACAGGCCAGTACATCAGGAGATGTGGAGGAGGCCGTAGGAGGGCAACAACCCAGCTGCAGGACTACTACCTCCGCCTTTGTGCAGGGAGGAGCAGGAGGAGCACTGCCAGAGCCCTGCAAAATGACCTCCAGCAGGCCACAAATGTGCATGTGTCTGCTCAAACGGTCAGAAACAGATTCCATGAGGGCCCGACGGCCACAGGTGGGGGTTGTGCTTACAGCCCAAGACCGTGCAGGACGTTTTTCATTTGCCAGAGAACACCAAGATTGGCAAATTCGCCACTGGCACCCTGTGCTCTTCACAGATGAAAGCAGGTTCACACTGAGCACATGTGACAGTCTGGAGACGCAGTGGAGAACGTTCTGAACAACATCCTCCAGCATGACCGGTTTGGCGGTGGGTCAGTCATGGTGTGGGGTGGCATTTCTTTGGTGGGCTGCACAGCCCTCCTTGTGCTCGCCAGAGGTAGCCTGACTGCCATTAGGTACCGAGATGAGATCCTCAGACCCCCTGTGAGACCATATGCTGGTGCGGTTGGCCCTGGGTTCCTCCTAATGCAAGACGATGCTAGACCTCATGTGGCTGGAGTGTGTCAGCAATTCCTGCAAGAGGAAGGCATTGATTCTATGGACTGGCCCGCCCGTTCCCCAGACCTGACATCATGTCTCGCTCCATCCAGGAGTTGGCGGATGCTTTAGTCCAGGTCTGGGAGGAGATCCCTCAGGAGACTAGCCACCTCATCAGGAGCATGCCCATGCGTTGTAGGGAGGTCACACAGGCACGTGGAGGCCACACACACTACTGAGCCTCATTTTGACTTGTTTTAAGGACATTACATCAGTTGGATCTGCCTGTAGTGTGGTTTTCCACTTTAATTTGGAGTGTGACTCCAAATCCAGACCTCTATGGGTTGATAAATTTGATTTCCATTGATAATTTTTGTGCGATTTTGTTGTCAGCACATTCAACTATGTAAAGAAAAAAGTATTTAATAAGAATATTTCATTCAGATCTAGGATGTGTTATTTTAGTGTTCCCTTTATTTATTTGAGCAGTGTATTTTTAAACCTGCATATTTTGCACACAAAAAAATTCAGGTTAGCAGGCAATATTAACTAGGTGAAATTGTCACTTCTCTTGTGTTCATTGCACGTAGAGTCGGTGTATATGCAACAGTTTGGGCCGCCCTTTTACCAGAATTTTACTTAATTATGACATAACATTGAAGGTTGTGTAATGTAGCTGGAATATTTAGATTTATGAATGCCACCCATTAGATAAAATGCGGAACGGTTCCGTATTTCACTAATAATAAACGTCTTGTTTTCGAGATGATAGTTTCCGGATTCGACCATATTAATGACCTAAGACTCGTATTTCTGTGTGTTTATTATGTTAAAATTAAATCTATGATTTGATAGAGCAGTCTGACTGAGTGGTGGTAGGCACCAGCAGGCTTGTAAGCATTCATTCAAACAGCATTTTCGTGGATTTTGCCAGCAGCTCGTCGCTGTGCTTCAAACATTGAGCTGTTTATGACTTCAATCCTATCAACTCCCGAGATTAGGCTGGTGTTGACATCTTTGCTGAAATCCAGTCAGGTGTGTTTTTTTGTGGGGTTTTTTGACGAATGCGTAATAATGATTTTAAAGTCTCGCTGTTGCAACTGCCTGTAAACACACAGTCCAGTTCAAAGTGAATGATTGCAGGCACGTGTTTCAAATGACTTGTTTGTATGAAGGTCTACTGTAGCTCTGATTAGCTATAGCGGTCCGTTCCGTGTCGACTCCGGTTCCTGGACAAGACCAATGTTTTTACTCGTTTTCTTTTGTACAGCAGTGTCTGTACAGCTCGGCCGCTTTCCCACTCTCTATTTTCACAAATCCCTTAGAATACTTAATTCCAAAACATTCTAAGAATTTAGGAAACCATGAAAATGACCATATCTAATTTGTCACTTGTCAGAATAATTTTTTAAAGTGTCATTCTTCCTGGGGGTGTATATGAACAGATTTCATGTTGAAAGAATGCGGTCAGTTCCACTTTGAATGCAACAGTGTTCCACACAAATGAGTTATTTCCGTGCTTCTTTCTACATCTGCATTGCTTGCGTTTTGGGGTTTTAGCCTGAGTGTCTGTACAGCACTTTGACATCTGCTGATGTAAAAAGGGCGTTATAAATACATTTGATTGATTGATGGCTAACAGCAAGCACGCTGCAATAGAAAGGTTCCACTCACCAGATGATGATCATTTGAAACTTCTTGTTGAAAAGTTATTCTTGAAATGGGAGAAGCTAACAAATTAGCAACAACATCCTCTTTGATAGATAACACCTGCTGCAGCCCTGTAAACTGTTAACCCTTTCCATCCAACAAAAACTGATGATTAAATCAGAACCTAATTTTAAAATAGTATAATTTTATAATTATTTTATAAATCCTTCGCTCTTTCCTTAGCCCATTGTTCCCCAGTGTGTTTGGGTTAGTAATAACTTGTAGAGTGGCTCTATTTGCCCTCAGCATGCATTTATTCACTATTATGAATATCTAAAATATCCATATGTTATTCTGAATTATGAACACAGAAATACTGGACATTTTTAACTCTTATGGTGGTGATTTGACAATAACATTCATGGTCTTGAATTGGACTCGCATTTTTCTGTTCTTGACTTTGTCCCACCCCCCTTCCTCAGGTCTAGGTGTTGAATCGGTCTCGCTTTAGGTGACAAGGAACACAACACCGAGTGTCTGTCTTAATGCTTCTGTAAGTAAGGAGTGGTGATACAGTAAATGTGGTGATGATGAACTGTTTGTGTTGGCTGAGGCAAAGGAATAACTGACTGTGGGGTTTGGTAAACGGTGGTGCAGGTTGTCCTCCGTTCAACAGAGGGATTTTATTGTAAAAACTCAAATGACTGGCAAATGATTAACTTACATTACCGTTAAAAATGATTTTACAATAAAGTTTGTAAAACACTGAAATAACAGATTTTGTCTCTGAAAAGAGAGCGCTTTCTGTAGGGTTTAAAAAACATGTGTTCCCTGACCGGGAATCGAACCCGGGCCGCGGCGGTGAGAGCGCCGAATCCTAACCACTAGACCACCAGGGATCTGCCAGAGCATAGAAGGATTTGTAGTAATAAGTCTCTTGGAATGGAGGAGGTGGACAATGAGAGTTATAAGACAGGGGAAGGAGTCTCTGAGATCATAGGTCTTCATAATACTCTAGACTGCCAACTGGGTACACATTTTCACAATGACAGAGTGGGCCCTCAGTAAACTGTAACAGGTGCAGTGAGACGTACACCACTGAGTGAGGACCTATTTCTTCCCATAGAGTAGACTGACTCCGAGAGTAATGTCTCAGTACCCACAAATAGACCCCTCACTACACACAGAGTTTTCTAGCATTTAAAATGACTCAAACTATTATTGACACACAAGCCTGGCTCTCAAACACTTTTTGCATTCTGTCCTGACTCGCTTGCCATTTGACTGCACACAGGCGTATGTTGACAGGCAAGCGTTGGCTTTTCTCCCAAACAGAAAGGTTGACTCGCTAGTCTCCCTGTGATATGTATGGTCTTGCCCCCTCTCGGAGTCAAGTCGAAATTGTATGACCAAGTGTTGTCTGCAAAATCTCTACACCTTTTAGTACTTTTGACCTCCGGTTTAATGTGATGGAAGAAGAACTCTGCCTGTAGACTAGCAGTTAGAGAGTAACCGGAAGGTCGCTGGTTTGAATAGTTGAGCTAACAATGAGTGAAAAATATGCCAATGTGCCTTTGAGCAGGGCACTTAACCCTAATTTGCTCCAGGGGTGCCATACTATGACTGACCCTGTAAAACACATTTTACTGCACCAGTCTGGTGTATGTGATGACAAAAAAACATTTTTTTTTTTTTTTTGTGCAGTTGGGTGTAGGCCTGTTACTTTATGTCATGTTGAATCTATCTAATGTGTTTTGCCAGTTGAGCTGAAGTGCATTCAATGAGGCCCAAAAGGACATTCCCTGACTGGGAATCAAACCCAGGCCACAGTGGTGAGAGTGCTGAATCTTGACTACTAGGGACTAGCGTGGCTTCCCATAGTTATTTCTGTTCCTTGGAATCACTCCCAGCAGAATGTTGTGGGGAAAGGGCTATTTGTTGTCTCGTTCCCTCAGCTGTTCGTTGAAACCACATCGTAAACGAAGGAAGACCCGTTCCAGCTGCACAATCACTCACGTCAGGCCTAATAATACACCCTGATAATGGTCATAGAGCAAGAGAGGAATAGAAAGAGGGTGGGGGTCCACTGACTCACTCCCAGGGTCAATAAGAGAGAATAGCCCCTGAGGATCTCAGGGTATAAATATAATGGACTGGACAGAGGATCAGTCCATACACACCAACGCGCGCACACAGCTCCACTGACCAGAACTCTGGGATTAAGACACAACCCACACACCATGTCTCAGGTAAGCCAACTTCCCTGTATCCTACTGTACTGACCTACTGTATCAACTATTTGTCACCGTTTTTGATGATAGCCACATTTCCATATTATTTCCTATGTTAAGGATCCCACAATGTTTACTTTTAGAATAGAAAGATTGAGACAAATCAGAGGGAGTGTTGTAGGATCAGGGAAAGGTGTGAGATTTTGTCCTGTCTTTAACCTCCATTCTCTCTCCTGCCCTCCATAGCCCGTTGAGGTGAAGAAGAAGAAGCGTCCTGTGATGAAGGAGGAGGACTTGAAAGGAGCCCGCAGCAAACTGGGGCTAAAGGGCGAGCCCAAGAGTAAGACCTATGAGGTCATGGTAGAGTGTGGTGAGTAGGAGCTTTACCACTCCACAGTGTGTCATCGGAACAGCGTTTTACACACTGGCATTATTGTAAGTTTCCATTCTGGCTCTACAGACTCAGTACCTATAGTACGGTCGCTTGCGTAACATTTATTTCTATCTGTGTGTCAAATATAAGTAATGAATCACTTTCACTAGTTGTAGACACTAGTGTAGGGAACATATCAGGGGGAGTAAAGTTACACAGTCAAGTGAGACGTGAGCTCGGTTATACTTTTTAGAATGTTATCTCTGAACTCTGGCATGTATTTGGCCCGAGCCCAGCTCGGATTGAAGTAGGGACAAAGTTTCCACTCCCTCTATAGAGACTGAATCTTGTATAGTCAGTCCGTAATACCAAGGGTATACATAGTTGGTGGCAAGATAACTAGAAAGGAGGATAAAATACAACAACTACAGCACTTCTTCTAAAGATTATAGACACATTTCAGTATATAGATTTGTCAGTGTGTGTGTGTATGTTGCGTCATGTTTCTGGGGTAGTGTGGCGTGCCAAGCACTATCTTCGCTCACAGCCTTGTCTCTGTCCATCCACAGAGCGTATGGGAAAGGTGGCTCCCTCAGTGTTCAGTGGGGTGAAGTCTGGAGGAGAGACTGTACTGGAGAAGCCTAAAGCCCCAGGAGCCAGCATCTTTGGCAAGTAGAGCCGTCCAGTGTGGAGTGTTGGCGCTCATCACTGCGCTAGAGTCTAGAGGAGAGACGGGACAGACGCATCAATGGACAAACGGCAATGAAGAAGCCAAACCTTGCTTGTTATTGAATGGTTTGATACCCGTGTTTCCATTTTCAGCACGGAAATAGGCCCATCTCATTTTGAGCAGGTTGTTCATAGTAGGGTTTGTTCATTACTGTATGATGACTGTTTATGATTGATTGAGAATGAAGGGAAATTCCAGCATCATGGATGTGATATTGGCACACACAATGAAAAACCAAATGTTTCACAGAGTTGACTTATCAGGTAGAAATGAAAGTGCTATCATGATTGCCTTACGCAGCAATGCTGACTGATCCTGTTATGATGATGTTATGACGTGTCTGTAACGTTCTAAGCGTAACGAATGTGACCAAGTACCTACAGAGAGGAAGGAAACCAATTATACATCACATAAGCCCTTGATGAAGTTGGCTTTGCACAGAAAGTTTGTGTAAAATCATACTCAAAACATGTCCACAGTAACAACCTTTCCTCAAAAATATTAGTTGTGACACTTCCTGTCCAAATCCGCATTCTATCTTCACTAGACTGTAGAATTCTATACTAGTAATCAAAGGACAAAAATGTGTTTCATTAACCTTCCGGCTTGGTCAGAAACAGAGGGACAGATGTTAGTACCAAAACAAGTTCTGTGAGCCATTACCAAAAGCTATGAAATATATGGTTGACTGAAAATACTTATTTTGAGACTTTGTAGCCTACTTTGTAGTAACATTAAATTTGGCAAATATAAAGGCCAAATGTAGTCTTTACTTCAAAATACACACATTCAAATAGAAGTTTATTGGTCATATATTTTGCAGATGTTATTGGGGGTGTAACGAAAATATGGTAAATATTTTCTCTAAATATGAAAGCTTAATTAGGAAATAAGCTAGTTTTTCATGTTCGTGTTGACCTTACTATGAAGTTGCTCAAATTGTAAATGCTGAAATATTTGTCTTATGTTTTTATAAACAAATTAATGACTTCCCTACTTATTGATTCTGTATCCC
Source organism: Oncorhynchus gorbuscha (assembly GCF_021184085.1). Lineage (NCBI taxonomy): Eukaryota > Metazoa > Chordata > Actinopteri > Salmoniformes > Salmonidae > Oncorhynchus > Oncorhynchus gorbuscha. Next base: position 46,813,592 of record NC_060175.1, read on the forward strand.
ATTGTTTGGAGTGTTAAAAAAGATTGCAGTGTCACCATTACTACAAGATCTACAAGCTCTAAACTAGATCTAAACACGTGGACAAAGTCATGTAAAAGTAGGGGTGTCAAACATACGGGCCGGATCTGGCTTGAATCTAGACATAGGAGATAGAGCTGACCAAAGTTCGCTCACTGAGTTCAACTCGGGATAACCGATCCGGTGACATGAAAGGGGCTCACCTTTTAGCCAGGCAAATTTCTACAGGTTGATGTTTATTGTAATGAATCTTACACTGGAGGCAGAACAAAATTATTTCTGCTAGATGGGCCAGCTGCAAAGTCAAAATTGTCTATCATAAAAATGTATGGTTAGGCATGAAGGTTAGCTGTGTGTGTGTGTGTGTGTGTGTGTGTGTGTGTGTGTGTGTGTGTGTGTGTGTGTGTGTGTGTGTGTATGAGGTTTAAAATCAGGATTTATGACTGACTGTGCCATCTAGTGACCACTCTGCAGAGCTGCCTCCAGCACAAGTTTCATGACATGCCAACCTGCTAAATGTATATGGGAACAAATCCTTCAGAGCTAACCTTCCCCAGAGCAGTCTATCTCAGGGCTAACTTCATTTATCATGACATGTTTGAGCTGTAAGTTAAGGACCAATGAAATTAGGTTCCCTCCAGCAATTGCCGCAAAGAGTGCGCCATCATCCCTTCATTCTCCTGAAACATATTTTGGGGCATTTTAAGTATTTTATTAATCAAATGTGGGTTTTAAAAAATTATAGTATTGAAATGCAATATGACAGGATGCATTTGAAACTTTTGTATGACTTAATACAATTGTATCGATAGCCATATTACAATTGTGTTGTGATAATTGCGTTGTTTGCTCTATAACCTGTTAATTCGTATGCTTTGCGACCGTGATAAAAAGGCCTAAAGGCAGAGACAAGAAAAAGGTGGCAGAATAAAACCACACCTTTGTTTTATCACAAAACCGGAGAGCAACCTCTGTCCTGTGAAGTCCACAAAGCATATTGCATGTACAGTAACAGACATGACCTACAGAGTGGTCAGTCAAGTTAATGTTGGCCTTTAAACAACTATTTGACACTAAACTATTGATTTAGAACCACCAAGAGTTGCCGCAAGTCAAAGAAAATATACCTTGACTTTGTTGTCCTTAAGCCATTTTGCCACAACTTTGGAAGTATGCTTGGGGTCATTGTCCATTTGGAAGACACATTTGCGACCAAGCTTTAACTTCCTGACTGATGTCCTGAGATGTTGCTTCAATATATCCACATAATTTTCCTGCCTCATGATGCCATCTATTTTATGAAGTGCACCAGTCCATCCTGCAGCAATGCACCCTCATAACATGATGCTGCCACCCCTGTGCTTCACGTTTGGGATGGTGTTCTTCAGCCCACAAACATCCCCCTTTTTCCTCCAAACATAATGATGGTCATTATGGCCATATTTTTGCTTCATCAGACCAGAGGACATTTCTCCAAAAACTACAATCTTTGTCCCCATATGCAGTTGCAAACCGTAGTGTGTCTTTTTTATGGTGGTTTTGGAGCAGTGGCTTCTTCCTTGCTGAGCGGACTTTCAGGTTATGTCGATATATACTTTTGTACCTGTTTCCTCCAACATCTTCACAAGATTGATTTGCACTTTTCGCACCAAAGTACATTCATCTCTAGGAGACAGAACGCATCTCCTTCCTGAGCGGTATGACAGCTGTGTGGTCCCATGTTGTTTATACCTGCGTACTATTGTTTGTACAGATGAACGTGGTACCTTCTGGCATTTGGAAATTGCTCCCAATGAGGAACCAGACTTGTGGAGGTCTAAAAATTGTTTTCTGAGGTCTTGGCTGATTTCTTGATTTTCCCATGATGTCAAGCAAAGAGGCACTGAGTTTGAAGGTGGGCCTTGAAATACATCCACAGGTACACCTCCAATTGACGTCAATTAGCCTATCAGAAGCTTCTAAAGCCATGATATTATTTGGGATTTTCCAAGCTGTTTAAAGGCACAGTCAATTTAGTGTACGTAAGCTTCTGACCCACTGGAGTTGTGATACAGTGAATTAATCTTTGTGAAACAATTGTTGGAAAAAATTACTTGTGTCATGCACAAAGTAGATGTCCTAACCGACTTGCCAAAACTATAGTTTGTTAACAAGAAATTTGTGGAGTGGTTGAAAAATGAGTTTTAATGACTCCAACCTAAGTGTATGTAAACTTCCAACTTCAACTGTATATACAATTAACAATGGTGTGTGTAAGTGAGTGGTTGCGTGTATAGATGCCCAAGACAACAAACCAAAATCAAACTGTCTACAGGGAGAGAGTCTCCTCAATGAATAGGAAAAATGTATATTTATCCCAAAACACAAGGCCCAGGTGTGTCCCATTTTGCTGATGACCCTCCTGGCTCTGCCCACCGACATCCTTAAGGAAAACTAGAGCAAAGAGAAAGAATTCGGCAGACAGAGTGGGAGGGTCGTCACACTCGTTTGGACCAGACATCATCAGATAGATGGCCTACACGTAGAGAGACAGAGGGGTGCTGTTTAGATCACTCTGATGCTTTCGAAGTGAAGGAAATTGATGAAACACTGAGAGACAAAATATACATTATTTTATGTTTTTTTGCGGAACACTGGTTTCTCTTGGCACCCATGAATACACGCCACTGAGTAGTGGGGGGAGAAAAGGGACTTGTGCATTGATAAGCACACCAAATTAACAATTTGTGAAGAAAGACAGCACTTCTAATAGGCCATTTCACATCAAAGCTTGATGAATTTGCATGTTATTCTTTCATTTTGATTTCAGCATCAATAAAAAACGGGGGAACTGACTCGGCCAGGAATGTATGTTTCAGCATTGTCTCAATGAAGAGTTTGGCATTCGATTAGCCATGTGCGACATGCACACACAGTTACAAGTGTGGCGGGTGCACGATCAATATCTACCTTCGTAACATGGATGAAGCCTGATCTGGATTGTGTAACTAACTGAAACTAGCTCAATTCCGAAAAGCTTGAGTACATCTAGCAAGATTATTGGTATACCCCTCTGGTCTGAATGAGGCTTCCGTATTGGGCACACAGAGCCCTCCTTGATATGGTGGTCCAAATATATGTATCTCCAGCTCTACCCTCCATGAGCCAGCAAAATGACTAATTTTCTTAGCATTTTGCAATCAACCCTCAGTGAGGGAACATATACCTGCTGTACATGTATGTACAGACTTCTCTGGTAATGAGTGAGAACAGGAACACATATACAATACTGTACTAGTGGGAGCAATGTGTGAGCCAAAGAGAAGGACAGGAATGGGTGGTGAATACAGGACTTCGGTGTGTATTGATTTTAGTTTTGCTGAATTGCAATGTATTCTGGGAATAGCCCATTGGCATGCAAAGGAATATGCACAGAGTGGAGAGGCAAAAACTACTCTGGTCAAAGGCCACTCAACTGACCAGTTAGGATAGAGCCTTCTCAGAAACTTGGTTTGGCAACAGAACTAACAAAAATTGGACAAGCAGTGGGTGTAGTAGCCTGGTATTATATTGACCGATAGAATTAAGTCCATACTTGTTGAATAACAGCTCTTACAAAAACTAACTTATTTACTTTTTGTGCTTACCAGATTCCACGCAGTCGGAATAAAAAGAAACCTCAAATGTTCAGTTGCTTTTTTTTTTTACTACAGTAGGTAGAGAGATTAGGCTATGTGGACAGACAAACAAATATATGTAAACACGCTGACACAAATCCCTAGAGGCATACAAGAACACAGACCTACACACCTCGGGCCTCCTGCCACACTGAGGTCAGGTCTTCTGGTCATTGCGCCAGTATAAAAGCAGACAAACACACACGCTCTGACACTTTTGCTTTGAGCTGGGCGGTAGGAAAGGGTTGAGTTTTCTAAGCAGTGAAGTCGGTGGTCAGCTGCAGTTTGGTCATGTCTGGAGTGTGGACTGTGCTGCTGCTATTGGGATGTGTCTTTCTCCCGGCTCTGTCGCATGGAGCTCTGGTTATCTCACGGGATGATTCCACACCACAGGTGACTTTCCATTGTTACTATAAAGATGCAGGTTCTCAATTTGATCCCCCTGTTGCAGGAGGACTTACTGCACTGCAAGACATGTTAAACTTGTATTGTTTGTGAGGTTTTAAAAGGTTTCGGAAGTTTACCATTTCCACTTTGAAATGTCAGACTTGATTTTCCCTTAAGAAATATTGATCAACTCCTACAAAAAATATCAGTGAATTACAATCCACATAATAACTCACATTTCCTGTTGCTGCGGGATTATTTTCCTGCTGAAGCTATATGGCTCAAATTAAGATCCTACATCTGTAGTATTTACTCTACTGTACCATCTCTCCCCTCCTGCTATACTCTACTGTTACTACATCTCTCCCCTCCTGCTATACTCTACTGTTACTACATCTCTCCCCTCCTGCTATACTCTACTGTTACTACATCTCTCCCCTCCTGCTATACTCTACTGTTACTACATCTCTCCTCTCCCCTCCTGCTATACTCTACTGTTACTACATCTCTCCCCTCCTGCTATACTCTACTGTTACTACATCTCTCCCCTCCTGCTATACTCTACTGTTACTACATCTCTCCCCTCCTGCTATACTCTACTGTTACATATCTCCCCCCCTGCTATACTCTACTGTTACTACATCTCTCCCCTCCTGCTATACTCTACTGTTACTACATCTCTCCCCTCCTGCTATACTCTACTGTTACTACATCTCTCCCCTCCTGCTATACTCTACTATTACTACATCTCTCCCCTCCTGCTATACTCTACTGTTACTACATCTCTCCCCTCCTGCTATAGTCTACTGTTACTACATCTCTCCCCTCCTGCTATACTCTACTGTTACTACATCTCTCCCCTCCTGCTATACTCTACTGTTACTACATCTCTCCCCTCCTGCTATACTCTATTGTTACTACATCTCTCCCCTCCTGCTATACTCTACTGTTACTACATCTCTCCCCTCCTGCTATGCTCTACTGTTACATATCTCCCCTCCTGCTATACTCTACTGTTACATCTCTCCCCTCCTGCTATAATCTACGGTTACTACATCTCTCCCCTCCTGCTATACTCTACTGTTACTACATCTCTCCCCTCCTGCTATACTCTACTGTTACATATCTCCCCTCCTGCTATACTCTACTGTTACTACATCTCTCCCCTCCTGCTATACTCTACTGTTACATATCTCCCCTCCTGCTATACTCTACTGTTACTACATCTCTCCCCTCCTGCTATACTCTACTGTTACTACATCTCTCCCCTCCTGCTATAATCTACTGTTACTACATCTCACCCCTCCTGCTGTACTCTACTGTTACTACATATCTCCCCTCCTGCTATACTCTACTGTTACTACATCTCTCCCTCCTGCTATACTCTACTGTTACTACATCTCTCCCCTCCTGCTATACTCTACTGTTACTACATCTCTCCCTCCTGCTATACTCTACTGTTACTACATCTCTCCCCTCCTGCTATACTCTACTGTTACTACATCTCTCCCCTCCTGCTATACTCTACTGTTACTACATCTCTCCCCTCCTGCTATACTCTACTGTTACTACATCTCTCCCCTCCTGCTATACTCTACTGTTACTACATCTCTCCCCTCCTGCTATAATCTACTGTTACTACATATCTCCCCTCCTGCTATAATCTACTGTTACTACATCTCCCCCCTCCTGCTATACTCTACTGTTACTCTGTTTACTTGATGTGTATCTGTTCCGTTTCTACTTTTCTGTCAACACATCTCTACTTTGATTCATATCTGGTCTGCTTTCCTGTATGTGGGTGTGGATGTCTGTGCATGCGTCTGTGTACATTCATGCCAATATGTATATGCTTTACAATGAATTAGACTATGAGGTGTTTAATTAGTTTGACATTCTGACCCTAAATTCAAACTTCTCCCTTGTGCTTTGTATCCCAGGGCTCTGATGGTGCTACACGGCTACTTAAGGTATCACGGTAGCTCAGCATCGACATAAACCGTACTGACACAAATCCAAAACAGGAATCTGTTGCAGAATCCGTCAGACTTCTACTCTTGACCACCCAGTGGTGCATCTGATGATATCTTATGAATATATTAATATATATATTATGAGTAAATATTTGAGGAAATCCTTCGCTCTTTGCCACGGTTAAACTACTCTCTATTTCTGTAAATACAACAGTATCATTGGCACCTAGAAGTTTCAGCCACTTGAAAAGTAAAACATGTCTAAGTCGTACAGTGTGCTCTGTAAGAAACATATTTTTTATAATACTGTGTCTAAATGTTATTATTTCTTTTTTTTACAGAAAAGAAGTACAGATAATGCGGAGGTAAGGAAAACACTATATTTACATTCTATTTGTGATGATCATGCATCGCCACCACTATATTCAACACTAGAAATACATGCCTTTGCTCACCCAGATTGACTCATCTCGTCTTTCTACTGGAAACACTGAGTTAATGTTTTTCACAAGAGTACAGCGGTAATCATTTGTTTTGGCAGTAATCTTGTAGTCAATGCAGCTTACTTCACACTATTCAGCTGTAACAGGAAAATACATTTTGAGAAAGTTTGTGAATGTTTTATAGGCAGATTAGACAGTCAAGCAAACATTTCAAAAGCCTTCTGTTTCTGTTTTTTCTTCTTTCTTTCACTCTCTCCCTGTCTCTCATCCTCTCTCTCTCTTCCTCTCTCTCTCTTACTCTCTCAGGTGGAGGTGTACAGTGTAAAGGTGGACTGTAAGGTCGCTTCTCGTTTTGCTCACACGGTCATAACCTCCAGTGCTCTGAACAAGGCCAACTCCTCTCAGGAAGTGTTCTTCGAGGTGGATCTGCCCAAAACCGCCTTCATCACCAACTTCAGCATGTCAGTCAGCACCCATGGCATGTGTAGATGCCACGTTATGTCTAGAAATGATAACACACCAATCCATAGGACTGTTACTCTGCGCTATGTGTGATGTGTGTGTTTGTATGTGTGTGTATGTGCGTGTGAGTGCAGATATACGTATGCAGATATATGTGCTTCTGTGTGTCTGTTTGAATGACTGTGTTTGTGTATCTCAGGGAGATAGAGGGTCAGACGTACACGGGCGAGGTGAAGGAGAAGGAGAAAGCCAAGAAGCAGTATCAGAAAGCTGTTTCCACAGGGCAGACTGCAGGACTGGTCAAGTGAGTGGACCAGGGCAATGAGGAGGGTACAAATGTGTTTCCATTACACCAAGCACTCCTATTCTCGTTCATCACAGCCTGTGTTTTGTTTCAAATGTGATTGCCCTCCTACTGGGCCTGTGTTTGTGTGTTTTGTTTCAAATGTGATTGCCCTCCTACTGGGCCCGTGTTTGTGTACTCTAGGGCATCAGGGAGGAAGATGGAGAAGTTCACTGTGTCTGTGAACATCGCGGCCCATAGTAACGTCACCTTCATTTTGACCCACGAGGAGTTGCTTCAGCGTAAACTGGGCCAATACGAGATCATGACCCGGGTCAAACCCAAGCAGCTGGTTCAGCACTTTGAGGTCTGTAGATGTTTACACCCTATACCCCAAAACACCTTGTCATCATCTTGACTCCTCAGTCCGGTGTCTCATCAGTCCTGTTCATGTCTCTGTGACAGATTGTGGCAGATATCTATGAACCCCAGGGCATTGCCTTCCTGGAGGCCTATGGAACCTTCATCTCCAACGAGCTTCTCCCCCTGGTGGAGAAAACAGTCAGCGACAAAAAGGTATATGATGCGGTTCTGTTCGATGAAACAACTGCATGTGGAACATATCCTCCGAAAGAGATGAATGCTATTTGTCTGTGTTGTTTTGTGTTTAACTGTATTGCCCTCACTCACTCAGGCACACATCTCATTCTGCCCAACACTGGACCAGCAGAGGAAGTGCCTGGGTTGTGAAGGCACCCTGATTGACGGGGATTTCTTCATCAAATATGACGTGAACCGAGCTGAGACCATCGGTGACATCCAAGTCAGCTGTGTTGAATATAATATAGAATCAGTATCGGGGTCAATTCCATCAATTCTGGGTGTTCATGTCATAATGATATTCATTGTATGTATTTTTCAGATAGTGAATGGGTACTTTGTGCACTTCTTTGCGCCTTCGGACTTACCCCGAGTTCCAAAAAATGTGGTGTTTGTGATCGATAGGAGTGGGTCAATGCACGGTATCAAAATGAAGCAGGTAAGAGAGAAACCGCGTGTCTGAGAGAATGAAAGAAAGAAAGATCAGAGAAGATGAAAGAGAGAAGGATGCAGGAAACATATCACTTGGTTGCAGTGCTGTACTTGTCGTTCATGTTCAGATTGACCTGAGAGCCTTTGATCCCTCGTAGACAAAGGAAGCTATGCTGGCCATCCTGAATGACCTGGCTGAGGACGACTACTTCGGCATTGTCCTATTTGACTCTAGCATCTCAACATGGAAGGAATCTCTTACCAAGGCCACCAAGGAAAATGTGTCTGAAGCCCAACAATTTATCCAGGGAATAACTGATTTGGGAAGTGAGTCATTATGTGTTTAATGGGAACAGGGTGACATACAGAGATAGATCATTAATGATGTTTCTGTCATTAGGACATTAGTAGTAAAACTATGGCAGTACAACACTTGGGCAAGCAGTATGATAAAACTGAGTGAGGTGCATTTATGTTACAAAATTATGTCTATCAAATATTTATTTTTGATTACACCTGGATTGATTTTTGGTGTTCTCCTTTTAGCCACTAATATAAATGATGCTGTGATGAAAGCTGTGGACATGATAATGAAAGGCACACGAGACAAGAAGGTCCCGGAGAGGAGTGTGTCTATGGTTATCTTAATGACAGATGGAATGCCCAACTCCGGTGCGTACAGGTTGCCTTCCCTTCTGATCTTACTTATTTGGTTGGGATTGCCATTTTAACGTTGAAGTAGCCATCTGATTTATTGCTCTATATTAGATCCAGCCAGTAAGGTCATGGTACATGCCATGTGTGTTTGTGTACAGGAGAGTCTTCTGTACCACAGATTCAGGAGAATGTCCTTCTTGCTATGGGTGGGAACATGACTCTGTTCTGTCTGGGCTTTGGGGATGATGTGGACTACTCCTTTCTGGATGTGATGTCTAGACAGAACAAGGGACTGGCCCGAAGGATCTATGAGGGCTCTGATGCCACAGTCCAGCTTCAGGTGTGGACCAGGGCTCTCTCCCAAATCTCACAATAGTCACTTTTCTGTGTCTTTCTGGTTTGACCATATCACTTATGAGGAGCGTCACAGGACAGACGAAACTATGTAGGTCGAGGTCTTCTATCGATCCTACGTTTTGGCATTATTAATCATGTACTGTCAAAAATTGCAATAGACAAATGACTTGGTGACGTGTGCATTTGTGTCCCAGGGTTTCTATGAGGAAGTAGCCAGCCCCCTCCTCTCCGAGGTGGACCTGCGTTACCCTGACAACCTGGTGAACTCTCTGACTACCAGTCACTACAAGCAGCTGTTCAACGGCTCAGAGATCGTGGTAGCTGGCCGGCTCACTGACTATAGCCTGGATAACTTCCTGGTGGAGGTGTTTGCACATGGGGTGAGGAACAGACAGGCACAACACAACACACCACCCGGATACTAAGCTTAGAAAGATGATATTTTCTTTGCACCTGAAGGGCATTGCGACTCAAGTATTGGACAATGCTCAACCCAACTAATGCTTCTCTCTCACTCCTTCTCTGTGTCTAATACCTCTTTCTCTTCTCTCTCTCTCTCACTCCCTCACTCTTTTTTTAGTTTGAGGAGGACTTTATTGTCAAAGGCCAGGCCAGTGCCCAGGAGTGGGACATACTGTACCCTGAGCAGGAGTACATATTTGGGGACTACACTGAGCGTCTTTGGGCTTACCTCACCATCCAAGAACTGTTAAGCAAGAGGTCAGTGTGATCAGCTAACTGCTATTACTGATGTCTGGTGAATGAACTGAATTGTGTCTTAGCATTATTCAAATGCCTAAAACTCACTGGTGGATGAGAGCTTAGCTTTGGGATCTAATGAATGGAGCTGGGTATATTAAAGGAACTCAGTTCGTAAATATTCCATTCTTTTCTGCCCTGCGGTGTAAGTTAAACCAAACCTAGCCCAAGTTAAACCGAACCTAACCTCTAATCCTAACCTAATGCAATAACACCATTCGTCCTATGTTTCTATTGTCAGAGAGACTGGTACTGCGGAGGAGAAGGGAAATGCCACTGCCCAGGCTCTGGAGATGTCTCTGCAGTACAGCTTCGTCACCCCACTTACCTCCATGGTGGTCACCAAACCTGAGACTGACGAGGAGCCAGAGGGTCCCCTCATCGCCGACAAGCTGACCGAGGGTATGTGACCCAGTGGGTTGGGAGAGGGGCAGGGGCAGGGGGAGACAACCAGTACATCTGGCGTCTCTTATCTGACATGTTTATCTCAGTGGTTATGGAAATCCTTGCATCGATTGTCAAATGTGTGTGTCTGACTGTTTTTCTCCTGCTACTGTTTGACAGATGAAAGGCAGAAAGCCCAGAGATTTGGTAAGCACCTGACATGAATGGACATGACTGGATCCTTCAACGAAATGGCTCTCTATGTCATTATAGTGGGTCACCTGGATTTATGACATGGAAAGCTGACACCATCAAATGCATTTTACCACTTTGAATGTGGAAAACTGTATTTGCCATCTGACATCTTGCCGTGATTTTCAGGTCATTTTGTACCCCAGCAGATGAGCAACGCCTGGACGCACAGCAGGATCTCACCTACAAACTTTGGTGAGTCCCCCTTCTTTCAGAGTGACACTCTTGTCAGACATGGGTTACTTCAGGATTTTCTATGTAGTGAAACTGTCCCAAAAATGACTACAGAAATGTTATATTTATATTTAGTATTTTCAATGCCCACCATGCTGTCACGCACAGACAATAATATAGTGATCCAAAGTTTGGATGGGCTTAGCCTCAACCAAATCAAATGTAAAAACTGGATCCATCTGTTGATGGCTCTGCAGTGGATGGAGACCCTCATTTCATGATTGAGTTGCCAGAGCAGAAGGATGCACTGTGCTTCAACATAGACGACAGGCCTGGTACCATCTTCAACCTAGTGAGAGACCAACTGGCAGGTGAATATGGAGAAAGTAGACATTATTTGACCAACCTTTGACAGTAGTGCGTCTTTTGAAGGCATGAAATCAAAACATGACACTTGTTTTATCAAATAAATAACACATATGAAATCTATATCAACAGCTTGCCTCAATCCCATGCTGCCTTGCAGGTATTTTGGTCAACGGCCAGACCATTGGGGATAAGAAAGTGGCCCCTGATGGCAAAGTGAACACCTACTTTGGTCGCTTTGGCATCGTTCACCAGGGGCTGGGGGTGAGACTGGAGGTGACCACTCATGACATCACTGTGTCCCAGGATGGCAAGCAGGCCAAGCTCTTCTGGTCAGACACCGCCTCTCTCAAGGGAGCCAAGTAAGCACCCTTACCCATTCTGATTTTGCCGTTCTGGCTTCCATATAACTCCTATAAGTTATTAGTGACCACAGTTTCTATCTGTAATGCAACCCCTCTACCACATAAGGTTGAAGGGGCATCTAACGTTTAATCTGTGATCGTGGTTAAACCACCTCTCTCTGCCTCTCTCCCTCCTACAGTATGGACCTGCAGGTGACCAAAGACCGCAGCTTGACTGTCACCCTCAGGGACTCGGTCCGGTTTGTGGTCATCCTACACAAGGTGTGGAAGCAGCACCCCTACCACCAGGACTATCTGGGATTCTATACCCTGGACAGCCACCTCTTATCCCCCAGCGTCCACGGCCTTCTAGGTAGGACAGCCATCTCTTCTCCCCCAGAGTCCCTGGCCTTCTAGGTAGGACAGCCACCTCCTCTTAGGACCGCCACCTCCTCTTCCCCAGAGTCCCTGGCCTTCTAGGTAGGACAACCACCTCCTCTTAGGACCGCCACCTCCTCTCCCCCAGAGTCCCTGGCCTTCTAGGTAGGACAACCACCTCCTCTTAGGACCGCCACCTCCTCTCCCCCAGAGTCCCTGGCCTTCTAGGTAGGACAGCCACCTCCTCTCCCCCAGAGTCCCTGGCCTTCTAGGTAGGACAACCACCTCCTCTTAGGACCGCCACCTCCTCTCCCCCAGAGTCCCTGGCCTTCTAGGTAGGACAGCCACCTCCTCTTAGGACCGCCACCTCCTCTTCCCCAGAGTCCCTGGCCTTCTAGGTAGGACAACCACCTCCTCTTAGGACCGCCACCTCCTCTCCCTCAGAGTCCCTGGCCTTCTAGGTAGGACAGCCACCTCCTCTCCCCCAGAGTCCCTGGCCTTCTAGGTAGGACAGCCACCTCTTAGGACCGCCACCTCCTCTCCCCCAGAGTCCCTGGCCTTCTAGGTAGGACAGCCACCTCTCCCCCAGAGTCCCTGGCCTTCTAGGTAGGACAGCCACCTCCTCTTAGGACCGCCACCTCCTCTCCCCCAGAGTCCCTGGCCTTCTAGGTAGGACAGCCACCTCCTCTCCCCCAGAGTCCCTGGCCTTCTAGGTAGGACAGCCACCTCCTCTTAGGACCGCCACCTCCTCTCCCCCAGAGTCCCTGGCCTTCTAGGTAGGACAGCCACCTCCTCTTAGGACCGCCACCTCCTCTCCCCCAGAGTCCCTGGCCTTCTAGGTAGGACAGCCACCTCCTCTTAGGACCGCCACCTCCTCTCCCCCAGAGTCCCTGGCCTTCTAGGTAGGACAGCCACCTCCTCTTAGGACCGCCACCTCCTCTCCCCCAGCGTCTACGGCCTCTGCATTATATTGGACAATTGTCTGTTTGGTTGATCAATTAAAATGTACTGTATTGTCCCCATGCAGGTCAGTTTTACCATGGCGTGCAGTTTGAGGTGAAAGACATGCGTCCAGGAGAGGTGCCAGAGAAACCAGATGCCACCATGCTAGTGAAGGGACAGGAGCTTACAGTGACTAGGTAGATGTCTACACACACACACACACACATGCAGTACATACACACACTTTTCTCATCATTGTCTCTCCTCCTTGCTGTGTTTCCACAGGGGCTGGCAGAGGGACTTCCGCTGGGATGTGAAGAATGGAGAGAACATCCCCTGCTGGTTCATCCATAGCAACGGCAACGGCCTCATCGATGGAAACCACACAGACTACATCATGTCTGGACTCTTCAAGACTGTCTGAGTCTGGTACACTAGCAGTCAACCTCCTCAAACTGTACAGTACATTAGTCACACATTTCACATGGATTCAACACCCCCTATGTGCTAAAGATATACCATCATGACATGAGAATAATTGTGGATAACGTTAGGTAAAATCTGACTGGAGTACATTTAATTAAAAGATAAGTGGCAAGAAAGGGGACATTTAGAGATATTGATATAGATAGTGATGAGCAAAACCTGTTGAAATAAATGGACCCACTTCCACCTAACTTGCGTGTATTTTTTCCCATGTTGAATGGCCATGGAGAGAGAAAGATATACAGAGTGATTAAAAATCAACGCCCCTGTGTGCTTGACGTAGGGGCGTTGGTCAGACCTGACCTCAGCCTTGGTATGTGTGTGTTTCTTGCTCTGCCCAGTTTAACTAGGCATAGGCGCTCATGCCAGTTACTTCATCCGGATATGAGGTCACTTCCCAACAGCATCACATAAGGCGTCTCTGTTAAAAGGCTTGAAGAGTGACTGAGCTAATAAACCAGACAGAGTGTTTCTGTTTTAATACAGTAGGTCCTCTACAGTCATTTAGAAACCACACCTTTGATTCAGTGGGATACAAGGATAGTGACAGGCCCCGTGGAGTGTGTGTGTGTGTGTGTGTGTGTGTGTGTGTGTGTGTGTGTGTGTGTGTGTGTGTGTGTGTGTGTGTGTGTGTGTGTGTGTGTGTGTGTGTGTGTGTGTGTGTGTGTGTGTGTGTGTGTGTGTGTGTGTGTGTGTGTGTGTGTGTGTGTGTGCACTTGTTTTCCTTTCCTAATGTCCTGAAATGGTAGGAAAACAATAACTTTTTGGAAAAGTCAGAAAGAAAGAAAATTGTTCAGGTCCTGAATTTGTTCAAATGACATTTTAAGCCTAATGTTTTGGGGTTAGGGTTTTGGGGGTTAGGTTAAGAGTTAGGGCTAGGTTTAGGGTTAGGGAAAATAGGATTTTTAATGATGAAACACACTTTTTGGAGTGTAAAATGTTGTGTGTGTGTGTGTGTGCGTGCGTGCAGTTAATCTGTGCACTAACTTTACTGTAACAGTGTGCTTTGTCTCCCGGCTTTGATTACATGGCTGGGGTGTGTTTCCTAATGGGTCCTGGGCAGGAGCGCTGACCAAAGTCATGTCGGAAGTTCAGGAGTTGAGAGGGATTTTCTTAAGGGGGTCTTAGGGGGTATGCATGCACATGGAGGAGGGACATTAATTAACACCAGATGTGGGAGGTGTTGGGGATTGTTTGGAAGGCCTCCAGCCCACTGTACTCCGAGGGCCAAATCCAAACTTGATATACACTGAGTGTACAAACATTAAGAACACATGCTCTTTCCATGACATAGGCTGACCAGGTGAAGGCTATGATCCCTTATTGCATTTTAAGCCTGAAGACAATTGAGCCATGGATTGTGTATGCGTGCCATTCAGGGGGTGAATGGGAAAGACAAAAGATTGAAATGCCTTTGAACAGAGTATGGTAGTAGGTTCCAGGTGCACCGGTTTGTGTCAAGAACTGCAACGCTGCTGGGTTTTTCACGCTCAACAGTTTCCTATGTGTATCAAGAATGGTCCACCACCAAAAGGAAATCCAACCAACTTGACACAACTGTTGCACACATTGGAGTCAACATGGGCCAGCATCCCTATGGAATGCTTTCGACACTTTGTAGAGTTCATGCCCCGACGAATTGAGGCTGTTCTGAGTGCAAAAGGGTGGGGTTGCAACTCGATATTAGGAAGGTGTTCCTAATGTTTGGTATACTCAGTGTATGTGCTCAACTTCAACTTTCACGCATGTCTTGGTGTGATTTGTCTGAATGTCTCTCTCTTTCTCTGTCCCTTGTCCTAGATGTCTGTCAAAGACCAGTGGAGCAACTCCATTCTTGAGTCTTGATAATTAAGTACTGAAATACATTATAAAGGCTTGAAGCTATGATAGCTCAGCCCATAACCAGAGTGTAGGTGTCCTTTTTAACCACAGGAGAGCAGCAGAGACCTGTGACAATACTGTAGTGTAGTTTCTAATCAAGGGCTGTCAGGTCATCAGTCATTATCCATAGAGAATGATAGAGGCCTCTAGTGGC
Organism: Oncorhynchus gorbuscha; assembly: GCF_021184085.1. Classification (NCBI taxonomy): domain Eukaryota; kingdom Metazoa; phylum Chordata; class Actinopteri; order Salmoniformes; family Salmonidae; genus Oncorhynchus; species Oncorhynchus gorbuscha. The sequence goes on from NC_060175.1 coordinate 46,828,980, forward strand.
CAAAAGGATATAGCATTGATGGCGCCATTGAGGGCTTCCACCATTTTAATGTAATCAACTGGGTTGGACTTCCAACTTTATTGGCTGATCTCTCCTGGTGACCCAGTTGGAGTCATGTCCACCTGGGTCATCTGCAAAGATCAGCCAATCATGAAGAATAAAATGGAGCCTCAATTGCCCTGTCTGTGCTGTTACAGACGCTATAATGGCTGATACAAAGAAGAGTCCACTATCTACCTCTGTCATAATCCCATTACTGTAATGCCTCTCACTGCCAATGATTGGCAACTTGGATTTTGGACTACTAAAATCAACCACTGGACACAACAAACCCACTTTAAAAACACATTTCACTTTCCAAGACTTCAAATAATACTCTTGATTTTTAAACATCAGTGCTGAATCAGACTCTATGACAAATCAACGTTGGAGGGCGTTACTGTCTGGACCAGAGGAGTTGGGAAACACTGGTTTATATCTCAAGCAAATAAAAATATATATATTTCGGTGCTCCTAGATTTTATGTTGTGCTACCAACAAAACATATTAACTTAGAGCCCTGACTGTCTCATTCAAGCAGTCTGATTGGGACAAAAAATATTAACTTAGAGCCCTGACTGTCTCATTCAAGCAGTCTGATTGGGACAAAAAATATTAACTTAGAGCCCTGACTGTCTCATTCAAGCAGTCTGATTGGGACAAAAAATATTAACTTAGAGCCCTGACTGTCTCATTCAAGCAGTCTGATTGGGACAAAAAATATTAACTTAGAGCCCTGACTGTCTCATTCAAGCAGTCTGATTGGGACAAAAATATTAACTTAGAGCCCTGACTGTCTCATTCAAGCAGTCTGATTGGGACAAAACATATTAACTTAGAGCCCTGACTGTCTCATTCAAGCAGTCTGATTGGGACAAAAATATTAACTTAGAGCCCTGACTGTCTCATTCAAGCAGTCTGATTGGGACCAAAAATATTAACTTAGAGCCCTGACTGTCTCATTGAAGCAGTCTGATTGGGACAAAAAATATTAACTTAGAGCCCTGACTGTCTCATTGAAGCAGTCTGATTGGGACAAAAAATATTAACTTAGAGCCCTGACTGTCTCATTGAAGCAGTCTGATTGGGACAAAAAATATTAACTTAGAGCCCTGACTGTCTCATTGAAGCAGTCTGATTGGGACAAAAAATATTAACTTAGAGCCCTGACTGTCTCATTGAAGCAGTCTGATTGGGACAAAAAATATTAACTTAGAGCCCTGACTGTCTCATTGAAGCAGTCTGATTGGGACAAAAAATATTAACTTAGAGCCCTGACTGTCTCATTGAAGCAGTCTGATTGGGACAAAAATATTAACTTAGAGCCCTGACTGTCTCATTGAAGCAGTCTGATTGGGACAAAAAATATTAACTTAGAGCCCTGACTGTCTCATTGAAGCAGTCTGATTGGGACAAAAAATATTAACTTAGAGCCCTGACTGTCTCATTGAAGCAGTCTGATTGGGACAAAAAAATATTAACTTAGAGCCCTGACTGTCTCATTGAAGCAGTCTGATTGGGACAAAAAATATTAACTTAGAGCCCTGACTGTCTCATTGAAGCAGTCTGATTGGGACAAAAAATATTAACTTAGAGCCCTGACTGTCTGCCTCACCCCCTTCCTCACCTTCAGGACTCATCTCCCACCCGCCTCCCGGCTCTGCCTCACCCCCTTCCTCACCTCTCAGGACTCATCTCCCACCCACCTCCCGGCTCTCCCTCACCCCCTTCCTCACCTCTCAGGACTCATCTCCCACCCACCTCCCGGCTCTGCCTCACCCCCTTCCTCACCTCTCAGGACTCATCTCCCACCTCCCTCCCCCATGGCGACCTTTGTCCTCGTTAGAATTTTTCACATTGCTGTTGCCGCTGGTGCGTGATGCCGGGACTGAGCACTCTTTGTGCATACGCATGTGGGAACTGCGGTATGCAGGCCCTTGGTATGTAGTGTGCCATGACACGTGTATGGCTGCTGTCGCCTTCCCGCCTGTCTGTCTGACGGTGGCAGTGTTTGGACACACCTGACCGGTGCTGACAACACCCCCACAAGGGCCTGGTGCCCAATGCTTATCACCCTACAGGAGACAAAAACTCCAGCCTCCTCAGTGGGTCTCCACACAGACCCCAGCACAATGGGGCTGAAGCATTGTGACATTGCAGTGTAGTTTGGTGTTGTCAAGTGTTAGATGATCCAGAGTAGATCAGTGTTGTTTGGTGTCAGGGGAGACATTTAATGATTTAACCAGAAAAGCATATCGAAGAGCTGCGCAGTGCATTGTGGTGCTCTTTAGACTAGTGTGGTATTGTAATGTACTGTATGTGATGCTGTGTAGACTAGCGTGGTATTGTACTGTATGTGGTGCACTTTAGACTAGTGTGGTATTGCAATGTACTGTATGTGGTGCTCTTTAGACTAGTGTGGTATTGTAATGTACTGTATGTGATGCTGTGAGGACTAGTGTGGTATTGTAATGTACTGTATGTGATGCTGTGTAGACTAGTGTGGTATTGTACTGTATGTGGTGCTCTTTAGACTAGTGTGGTACTGTAATGTACTGTATGTGGTGCTGTGTAGACTAGTGTGGTATTGTAATGTACTGTATGTGATGCTGTGTGGACTAGTGTGGTATTGTACTGTACGTGATGCTGTGTAGACTAGTGTGGTATTGTAATGTACTGTATGTGATGCTGTGTGGACTAGTGTGGTATTGTACTGTATGTGATGCTGTGTAGACTAGTGTGGTATTGTAATGTACTATATGTGATGCTGTGTAGACTAGTGTGGTATTGCAATGTACTGTGTGTGATGCAGTGTAGACTAGTGTGGTATTGTAATGTACTCTATGTGGTGCTGTGTAGACTAGTGTGGTATTGTAATGTACTGTATGTGGTGCTGTGTAGACTAGTGTGGTATTGTAATGTGCTGTATGTGATGCTGTGTAGACTAGTGTGGTATTGTAATGTACTGTATGTGATGCTGTGTAGACTAGTGTGGTATTGTAATGTGCTGTATGTGATGCTGTGTAGACTAGTGTGGTATTGTAATGTAATGTATGTGGTGCTGTGTAGACTAGTGTGGTATTGTAATGTGCTGTATGTGATGCTGTGTAGACTAGTGTGGTATTGTACTGTATGTGGTGCTGTGTAGACTAGTGTGGTATTGTAATGTACTGTATGTGGTGCTGTGTAGACTAGTGTGGTATTGTAATGTGCTGTATGTGATGCTGTGTAGACTAGTGTGGTATTGTAATGTGATGCTGTGTAGACTAGTGTGGTATTGTAATGTATGTGATGCTGTGTAGACTAGTGTGGTATTGTAATGTGATGCTGTGTAGACTAGTGTGGTATTCTAATGTGATGCTGTGTAGACTAGTGTGGTATTGTACTGTACTGTATGTGGTGCTGTGTAGACTAGTGTGGTATTGTAATGTACTGTATGTGATGCTGTGTAGACTAGTGTGGTATTGTACTGTACTGTATGTGATGCTGTGTGGACTAGTGTGGTATTGTACTGTATGTGGTGCTGTGTAGACCAGTGTGGTATTGTAATGTACTGTATGTGGTGCTGTGTATACTAGTGTGGTATTGTAATGTGCTGTATGTGATGCTGTGTAGACTAGTGTGGTATTGTAATGTACTGTATGTGTGATGCTGTGTAGACTAGTGTGGTATTGTAATGTGCTGTATGTGATGCTGTGTAGACTAGTGTGGTATTGTAATGTGCTGTATGTCATGCTGTGTAGACTAGTGTGGTATTGTACTGTATGTGGTGCTGTGTAGACTAGTGTGGTATTGTAATGTACTGTATGTGATGCTGTGTAGACTAGTGTGGTATTGTAATGTAATGTATGTGGTGCTGTGTAGACTAGTGTGGTATTGTAATGTGCTGTATGTGATGCTGTGTAGACTAGTGTGGTATTGTGCTGTATGTGGTGCTGTGTAGACTAGTGTGGTATTGTACTGTACTGTATGTGATGCTGTGTGGACTAGTGTGGTATTGTACTGTATGTGATGCTGTGTAGACTAGTGTGGTATTGTAATGTACTGTATGTGGTGCTGTGTAGACTAGTGTGGTATTGTAATGTGCTGTATGTGATGCTGTGTAGACTAGTGTGGTATTGTACTGTATGTGGTGCTGTGTAGACTAGTGTGGTATTGTAATGTACTGTATGTGGTGCTGTGTAGACCAGTGTGGTATTGTAATGTACTGTATGTGGTGCTGTGTAGACTAGTGTGGTATTGTACTGTACTGTATGTGATGCTGTGTGGACTAGTGTGGTATTGTAATGTGCTGTATGTGATGCTGTGTAGACTAGTGTGGTATTGTAATGTGATGCTGTGTAGACTAGTGTGGTATTGTAATGTGATGCTGTGTAGACTAGTGTGGTATTGTAATGTATGTGATGCTGTGTAGACTAGTGTGGTATTGTAATGTGATGCTGTGTAGACTAGTGTGGTATTCTAATGTGATGCTGTGTAGACTAGTGTGGTATTGTACTGTACTGTATGTGGTGCTGTGTAGACTAGTGTGGTATTGTAATGTACTGTATGTGATGCTGTGTAGACTAGTGTGGTATTGTACTGTACTGTATGTGATGCTGTGTGGACTAGTGTGGTATTGTACTGTATGTGGTGCTGTGTAGACCAGTGTGGTATTGTAATGTACTGTATGTGATGCTGTTTGGACTAGTGTGGTATTGTAATGTACTGTATGTGATGCTGTGTAGACCAGTGTGGTATTGTAATGTACTGTATGTGGTGCTGTGTATACTAGTGTGCTATTGTAATGTGCTGTATGTGATGCTGTGTAGACTAGTGTGGTAATGTAATGTATGTGGTGCTGTGTAGACTAGTGTGGTATTGTAATGTGCTGTATGTCATGCTGTGTAGACTAGTGTGGTATTGTACTGTATGTGGTGCTGTGTAGACTAGTGTGGTATTGTAATGTACTGTATGTGATGCTGTGTGGACTAGTGTGGTATTGTACTGTATGTGGTGCTGTGTAGACCAGTGTGGTATTGTAATGTACTGTATGTGATGCTGTGTGGACTAGTGTGGTATTGTACTGTATGTGATGCTGTGTAGACCAGTGTGGTATTGTAATGTACTGTATGTGATGCTGTGTGGACTAGTGTGGTATTGTACTGTATGTGATGCTGTGTAGACTAGTGTGGTATTGTAATGTACTGTATGTGATGCTGTGTAGACTAGTGTGGTATTGTAATGTGCTGTATGTGATGCTGTGTAGACTAGTGTGGTATTGTAATGTAATGTATGTGGTGCTGTGTAGACTAGTGTGGTATTGTAATGTGCTGTATGTGATGCTGTGTAGACTAGTGTGGTATTGTACTGTATGTGGTGCTGTGTAGACTAGTGTGGTATTGTAATGTACTGTATGTGGTGCTGTGTAGACTAGTGTGGTATTGTAATGTGCTGTATGTGATGCTGTGTAGACTAGTGTGGTATTGTAATGTGATGCTGTGTAGACTAGTGTGGTATTGTAATGTATGTGATGCTGTGTAGACTAGTGTGGTATTGTAATGTGATGCTGTGTAGACTAGTGTGGTATTCTAATGTGATGCTGTGTAGACTAGTGTGGTATTGTACTGTACTGTATGTGGTGCTGTGTAGACTAGTGTGGTATTGTAATGTACTGTATGTGATGCTGTGTAGACTAGTGTGGTATTGTACTGTACTGTATGTGATGCTGTGTGGACTAGTGTGGTATTGTACTGTATGTGGTGCTGTGTAGACCAGTGTGGTATTGTAATGTACTGTATGTGGTGCTGTGTATACTAGTGTGGTATTGTAATGTGCTGTATGTGATGCTGTGTAGACTAGTGTGGTATTGTAATGTACTGTATGTGTGATGCTGTGTAGACTAGTGTGGTATTGTAATGTGCTGTATGTGATGCTGTGTAGACTAGTGTGGTATTGTAATGTGCTGTATGTCATGCTGTGTAGACTAGTGTGGTATTGTACTGTATGTGGTGCTGTGTAGACTAGTGTGGTATTGTAATGTACTGTATGTGATGCTGTGTAGACTAGTGTGGTATTGTAATGTAATGTATGTGGTGCTGTGTAGACTAGTGTGGTATTGTAATGTGCTGTATGTGATGCTGTGTAGACTAGTGTGGTATTGTACTGTATGTGGTGCTGTGTAGACCAGTGTGGTATTGTAATGTACTGTATGTGGTGCTGTGTATACTAGTGTGGTATTGTAATGTGCTGTATGTGATGCTGTGTAGACTAGTGTGGTATTGTAATGTACTGTATGTGTGATGCTGTGTAGACTAGTGTGGTATTGTAATGTGCTGTATGTGATGCTGTGTAGACTAGTGTGGTATTGTAATGTGCTGTATGTCATGCTGTGTAGACTAGTGTGGTATTGTACTGTATGTGGTGCTGTGTAGACTAGTGTGGTATTGTAATGTACTGTATGTGATGCTGTGTAGACTAGTGTGGTATTGTAATGTAATGTATGTGGTGCTGTGTAGACTAGTGTGGTATTGTAATGTGCTGTATGTGATGCTGTGTAGACTAGTGTGGTATTGTACTGTATGTGGTGCTGTGTAGACTAGTGTGGTATTGTACTGTACTGTATGTGATGCTGTGTGGACTAGTGTGGTATTGTACTGTATGTGATGCTGTGTAGACTAGTGTGGTATTGTAATGTACTGTATGTGGTGCTGTGTAGACTAGTGTGGTATTGTAATGTGCTGTATGTGATGCTGTGTAGACTAGTGTGGTATTGTACTGTATGTGGTGCTGTGTAGACTAGTGTGGTATTGTAATGTACTGTATGTGGTGCTGTGTAGACCAGTGTGGTATTGTAATGTACTGTATGTGGTGCTGTGTAGACTAGTGTGGTATTGTACTGTACTGTATGTGATGCTGTGTGGACTAGTGTGGTATTGTAATGTGCTGTATGTGATGCTGTGTAGACTAGTGTGGTATTGTAATGTGATGCTGTGTAGACTAGTGTGGTATTCTAATGTGATGCTGTGTAGACTAGTGTGGTATTGTACTGTACTGTATGGGGTGCTGTGTAGACTAGTGTGGTATTGTAATGTACTGTATGTGATGCTGTGTAGACTAGTGTGGTATTGTACTGTACTGTATGTGATGCTGTGTGGACTAGTGTGGTATTGTACTGTATGTGGTGCTGTGTAGACCAGTGTGGTATTGTAATGTACTATATGTGATGCTGTTTGGACTAGTGTGGTATTGTAATGTACTGTATGTGATGCTGTGTAGACCAGTGTGGTATTGTAATGTACTGTATGTGGTGCTGTGTATACTAGTGTGCTATTGTAATGTGCTGTATGTGATGCTGTGTAGACTAGTGTGGTAATGTAATGTATGTGGTGCTGTGTAGACTAGTGTGGTATTGTAATGTGCTGTATGTCATGCTGTGTAGACTAGTGTGGTATTGTACTGTATGTGGTGCTGTGTAGACTAGTGTGGTATTGTAATGTACTGTATGTGATGCTGTGTGGACTAGTGTGGTATTGTACTGTATGTGGTGCTGTGTAGACCAGTGTGGTATTGTAATGTACTGTATGTGATGCTGTGTGGACTAGTGTGGTATTGTACTGTATGTGATGCTGTGTAGACCAGTGTGGTATTGTAATGTACTGTATGTGATGCTGTGTGGACTAGTGTGGTATTGTACTGTATGTGATGCTGTGTAGACTAGTGTGGTATTGAAATGTACTGTATGTGGTGCTGTGTGGACTAGTGTGGTATTGTACTGTATGTGATGCTGTGTAGACTAGTGTGTTATTGTAATGTACTGTATGTGATGCTGTGTGGACTAGTGTGGTATTGTAATGTACTGTATGTGGTGCTGTGTAGACTAGTGTGGTATTGTAATGTGCTGTATGTGATGCTGTGTAGACTAGTGTGGTATTGTACTGTATGTGGTGCTGTGTAGACTAGTGTGGTATTGTAATGTACTGTATGCGGTGCTGTTTAGACCAGTGTGGTATTGTAATGTACTGTATGTGGTGCTGTGTAGACTAGTGTGGTATTGTACTGTACTGTATGTGATGCTGTGTGGACTAGTGTGGTATTGTACTGTATGTGGTGCTGTGTAGACCAGTGTGGTATTGTAATGTACTGTATGTGATGCTGTGTGGACTAGTGTGGTATTGTACTGTATGTGATGCTGTGTAGACTAGTGTGGTATTGTAATGTGCTGTATGTGATGCTGTGTAGACTAGTGTGGTATTGTAATGTAATGTATGTGGTGCTGTGTAGACTAGTGTGGTATTGTAATGTGCTGTATGTGATGCTGTGTAGACTAGTGTGGTATTGTACTGTATGTGGTGCTGTGTAGACTAGTGTGGTATTGTAATGTACTGTATGTGATGCTGTGTAGACTAGTGTGGTATTGTACTGTACTGTATGTGATGCTGTGTAGACTAGTGTGGTATTGTAATGTACTGTATGTGGTGCTGTGTAGACTAGTGTGGTATTGTAATGTACTGTATGTGGTGCTGTGTAGACTAGTGTGGTATTGTAATGTACTGTATGTGATGCTGTGTAGACTAGTGTGGTATTGTAATGTACTGTATGTGGTGCTGTGTAGACTAGTGTGGTATTGTAATGTACTGTATGTGGTGCTGTGTAGACCAGTGTGTTATTGTAATGTACTGTATGTGGTGCTGTGTAGACTAGTGTGGTATTGTAATGTACTGTATGTGGTGCTGTGTAGACTAGTGTGGTATTGTACTGTATGTTTAGCTGTGTAGACTAGTGTGGTATTGTAATGTACTGTATGTGGTGCTGTGTAGACTAGTGTGGTATTGTAATGTACTGTATGTGGTGCTGTGTAGACTAGTGTGGTATTGTACTGTATGTTTAGCTGTGTAGACTAGCATAGTATTGTAATGTACTGTATGTGGTGCTGTGTAGACTAGTGTGGTATTGTACTGTATGTGGTGCTGTGTAGACTAGTGTGGTATTGTACTGTATGTTTAGCTGTGTAGACTAGCATAGTATTGTAATGTACTCTATGTTATGTGGTGGAGAGGGCTGGGTATTTAGTGTCTCCGTTCAGGCTGAGGAGGTGAAAAGTTTAACCTGCTTTTGACCTCAGAGAGAGGCTTAACTCTGGAGTCATGAACAGGCCAGGGAACAAGCCAAGGGATCATGGAGGATATTCTCAAGTCTAACTTATCCTCATGTGGAAACAATTAGCATCTCTGATAACATGCTGTACATATTTCCACCTCTCTGTTATCTTATTTGTTCTTTTTTCCCCCTCATGACGAAAGTCTTCTGTCCTTACTATCACGCCTGTGTTAAATCACAATTCCATCTCATCTGGCTACGTACGTTTCCCTCACTACATTTAACCATAAGCTTTCTGAGCAGCTAACCGATCGTTGCAGCTGTACATAGTCCATCTGTATATTGCCCTCCCAATCGACCTATCTCATCCCCATTTTGTTTTTATTTACTTTTCTGCTCTTTTGCACACCAGTTTCACTACTTGCACATCATCATCTGCTCATCATCATCTGCTCAACATCATCTGCTCATCATCATCTGCTCATCATCATCTGCACATCATCATCTGCTCATCATCATCTGCTCATCATCATCTGCACATCATCATCTGCTCATCATCATCTGCACATCATCATCTGCTCATCATCATCTGCACATCATCATCTGCTCATCATCATCTGCACATCATCATCTGCTCATCCTCATCTGCACATCATCATCTGCTCATCCTCATCTGCACATCATCATCTGCTCATCATCATCTGCTCATCATCATCTGCTCATCATCATCTGCTCATCATCATCTGCACATCATCATCTGCTCATCCTCATCTGCACATCATCATCTGCTCATCCTCATCTGCACATCATCATCTGCTCATCCTCATCTGCACATCATCATCTGCACATCATCATCTGCTCATCATCATCTGCACATCATCATCTGCTCATCCTCATCTGCACATCATCATCTGCTCATCCTCATCTGCACATCATCATCTGCTCATCCTCATCTGCACATCATCATCTGCACATCATCATCTGCTCATCCTCATCTGCACATCATCATCTGCACATCATCATCTGCTCATCCTCATCTGCTCATCCTCATCTGCACATCATCATCTGCACATCATCATCTGCTCATCCTCATCTGCACATCATCATCTGCACATCATCATCTGCTCATCCTCATCTGCACATCATCATCTGCACATCATCATCTGCTCATCCTCATCTGCTCATCCTCATCTGCTCATCCTCATCTGCTCATCATCATCTGCACATCATCATCTGCTCATCATCATCTGCTCATCATCATCTGCACATGATCATCTGCACATCATCATCTGCACATCTATTACTCCAGTGTTAATCTGCTAAATTGTAATTACTTCGCTACTATGGCCTATTTATTGCCTTACCTCCTCACACCATTTGCACACACTGTATATAGACTTTCTTTTTTTCTATTGTGTTATTGACTGTATGTTTGTTTATTCCATGTGTAACTCTGTGCTGTTGTTTGTGTCACACTGCTTTGCTTTATCTTGGCCAGGTCACAGTTGTAAATGAGAACCTGTTCTCAACTGGCCTACCTGGTTAAATAAAGGTGAAATAAATCAAAATAAAAAAGGGAAGGAAATAACAGAACCCATTGGGGAAGAAACTGGTTGAATCAACGTTGTTTCCACGTCATTTAAAAATAATATATGTGCAAAGTAATGACTTTGAATCAATGTGGAAAACTGATTGGATTTACAAAACGTCATCGATGTCAGGTAATTCTGTTTTTTTTCTACTCAACTTTTAACATAAATCCAATGACATGGATTGAATTCACGTTAGTTGACAGCTCAACCAAAAGTAAATCAAAACTAGATGACATGAAATGACATCTGTGCCCAGTTGGGTGGAGAGACAAACAGACAGAGAGAAAGACAGACAGAGAGACAAATAGACAGAGAGAGAGAGAGAGAGAGACAGAGAGAGAGACAAACAGACAGAGAGAGAGAAAAATAGACAGAGAGACAGACAGAGAGACAGAGATGAGAGAGAGACAAATAGACAGAGAGAGAGAAAGAGAGACAAATAGATACAGAGAGAGAGACAGAGAGACAGAGACCGAGGGAGAGAGAGAGAGAGAGAGAGTGAGAGAGAGACAAATAGACAGAGAGAGAGACAGACCCATATTTATGCTTATTTATTTTATCTTGTGTCCTTTAACCATTTGTACATTGTTAAAACACTGTATATATATAATATGACATTTGTAATGTCTTTATTGTTTTGAAACTTCTGTATGTGTAATGTTTACTGTTAATTTTTATTGTTTATTTCACTTTATATATTCACTTTATATATTATCTACCTCACTTGCTTTGGCAATGTTAACACATGTTTTCCATGCCAATAAAGCCCTTGAATTGAATTGAATTGAATTGACAGAGAGAGAGACAAACAGATAGAGAGAGACAGAGAGAGAGAGAGACAAACAGACAGAGAGGGAGAGGGAGGGAGGGAGAGAGAGACAAACAGACAGAGAGAGAGAGAGAGACAAACAGACACAGAGAGAGAGAGAGACAAACAGTCAGAGAGAGACAAACAGATAGAGAGAGACAAACAGACAGAGAGAGACAAACAGACAAAGAGAGACAAACAGACAGAGAGAGAGACAAACAGACAGAGAGAGAGACAAACAGACAGAGAGAGAGACAAACAGACAGAGAGAGACAAATAGACAGAGAGAGAGAGACAAACAGACAGAGAGAGAGACAAACAGATAGAGACAAACAGACAGAGAGAGAGACAAACAGACAGAGAGAGACAAACAGACAGAGAGAGAGACAAACAGACAGAGAGAGACAAATAGACAGAGATAGACAGACCAAGAGAGAGAAGGATAGAGAGGGACAGACAGAGAGAGAGAGAAACAGACACAGAGAGAGAGAGAGACAAACAGACACAGAGAGAGAGAGATAGACAAATAGACACAGAGAAAGAGAGAGAGAGAGACAAACAGACACAGAGAAAGAGAGACAGAGAGAGAGAGACAAATAGACAGAGAGAGAGAGACAGAGAGAGAGACAAATAGACAGAGAGAGAGACGAACAGACAGAGAGACAGAGAAAGAGACAAACAGACAGAGGGAGAGAGAAAGAGAGACAGAGTGGGGCCTCATGTTTATCAGAATCAGGGAGTTGAATTCCAGATGGAGTGATAAGGCAGAAAACAAGCAAACAAAATGAAAAAATAGATTGAATGTAAAAGATAGTGCAGGTTGACGGACAATGTGGGTAAATACATGATGTTGGGGGTAGGCAGACAGACGGACGACTTGAGTGTGTGGTGTTAGGGGCTAGAGAATCAGTGAGCTGCTTCTATGTACCCACTGGAGTTATCAGCAGAGAACAGGTCACTTCTTCTGACTTATGAAGGTATCTGTTCATGCCACATTGGTTATTTATTTGTTTATCTCAGTCATATATACAGTTGAAGTCGGAAGTTTACATACACTTAGGTTGGAGTCATTAAAACTCGTTTTTCAACCACTCCACAAATTTCTTGTTAACTAACTATATTTTTGGGAAGGGCATCTTCTTTGTGCATGACACAAGTAATTTTTCCAACAATTGTTTACAGACAGAATATTTCACTTAGAATTCACTGTATCACAATTCCAGTTGGTCAGAAGTGTACATACACTAAGTTGACTGTGCCTTTAAACAGCTTGGTAAATTCCAGAAAATGATGTCACGGCTTTAGAAGCTTCTGATAGGCTAATTGACATCATTTGAGTCAATTGGAGGTGTACCTGTGGATGTATTTCAAGGCCTACCTTCAAACTCAGTGCCTCTTTGCTTGACATCATGGGAAAATCAAAAGAAATCAGCCAAGACCTCAGAAAGAAATTGTATACCCCCACAATTCTGGTTCATCCTTGGGGGCAATTTCCAAATTTCCACAGTCATCTGAACAAACAATAGTACACAAGTATAAACACCATGGGACCACACAGTCGGCATACCGCTCAGGAAGGAGACGCGTTCTGTCTCCTAGAGATGAACGTACTTTGGTGCGAAAAGTGCAAATCAATCTTGTGAAGATGCTGGAGGAAACAGGTACAAAAGTGTTTATATCCACAGTAAAAACGAGTCCTATATCAACATAACCTGAAAGGCCGCTCAGCAAGGAAGAAGCCACTGCTCCAAAACCGCCATAAAAAAGCCAGACTATGGTTTGCAACTGCACATGGGGACGAAGATTGTACTTTTTGGAGAAATGTCCTCTGGTCTGATGAAACAAAAATAGAACTGTTTGGCCATAATGACCATCGTTATGTTTGGAGGAAAAAGGGAGAGGCTTGCAAGCTGAAGAACACTATCCCAACGATGAAGCACAGGGGTGGCAGCATCATGTTGTGGGGGTGTTTTGCTGCAGGAGGGACTGGTGCACTTCACAAAATATATGGCATCATGAGACAGGAAAATTATGTGGATATATTGAAGCAACATCTCAAGACATCAGTCAGGAAGTTAAAGCTTGGTCGCAAATGGGTCTTCCAAATGGACAATGACCCCAAGCATATTTCCAAAGTTGTGGCAAAACGGCTTAAGGACAACAAAGTCAAGGTATTGGAGTTGCCATCACAAAGCTTTAACCTCAATCCTATAGAACATTTGTGGGCAGAACTGAAAAGCATGTGCGAGCAAGGAGGCCTACAAACCTGACTTAGTTATACCAGCTCTATCAGGAGGAATGGGCCAAAATTCACCCAACTTATTACGTTTGAGCCAAGTTAAACAAATTAAAGGCAATGCTACCAAATATTAATTGAGTGTATGTAAACTTCTGACCCACTGGGAATGTGATGAAAGATATATACATGTACATACAATTTGTAAGTCGCTCTGGATAAGAGCGTCTGCTAAATGACTTAAATGTAAATGTAAATATAGATATATATACATATATATATATATTTACCAGTCAAAAGTTTGGACACACTCACTAATTACAGGGTATTTCATTGTTTTTACTATTTTCTACGTTGTAGAATAATAATGAAGACATCAAAACTATGAAATAACACATGTGGAATCATGTAGTAACCAAACAATTTTAAACAATTCTAAATGTATTTTATATTTGAGATTCTTCAAAGCAGCCACACATTCCTTTGATGCTAGTTTTGCACACTCTTGGTATTCTCTCAACCAGCTTCATGAGGTAGTCACCTGGAATACATTTCAATTAACAGGTGTGCCTTGTTAAAAGTTAAGTTGTGGAATTTCTTCCCTTCTTAATGCGTTTGAGCCAATCTATTGTACTGTGACAAGGTAATAATAATAATAATAATAATAATAAGTAGGGGTGGTATACAGAAGATAGCCCTATTCTAAGTCCATATTATGGCAAGAACAGCTCAAATAAGCAAAGAGAAACGACAATTCATCATTACTTTAAGACATGAAGGTCAGTCAGTTCGGAAAATCACAACTTTTAAAGTTTCTTCAAGTTCAGTTGCAAAAACCATCAAGCGCTATGATGAAACTGCCTCTCATGAGTACCGCCACAGGAAAGGAAGACCCAGAGTTACCTCTGCTGCAGAGGATAAGTTCATTAGAGTTAACTGCACCTCAGATTGCAGCACGAATAAATACTTCACAGAGTTCAAGAGACCGACAGCAACATCAACAGGTGGTGACCTCTGCCTTCCGTAAACAAGAGCTGTAACTTATTGCTGTTTGGTAACCTTAACCCTATAAAGGTGTATAGTTATTCAACTTTTTTTTAACTTTTTCGAAATTAACCCAAGGGCTTACAGTGGGGCAAAAAAGTATTTAGTCAGCCACCAATTGTGCAAGTTCTCCCACTTAAAAAGATGAGAGAGGCCTGGAATTTTCATCATAGGTACACTTCAACTATGACTGACAAAATGAGAAAAAAAATCCAGAAAATCACATTTTAGGATTTTTAATGAATTTATTTGGAAATTATGGTGGAAAATAAGTATTTGGTCACCTACAAACAAGCAAGATTTCTGGCTCTCACAGACGTGTAACTTCTTCTTTAAGAGGCTCCTCTGTCCTCCACTCGTTACATGTATTAGTGGCACTTGTTTGAACTTGTTATCAGTATAAAAGACACCTGTCCACAACCTCAAACAGTCACACTTCAAACTCCACTATGGCCAAGACCAAAGAGCTGTCAAAGGACACCAGAAACAAAATTGTAGACCTGCACCAGGCTGGGAAGACTGAATCTGCAATAGGTAAGCAGCTTGGTTTGAAGAAATCAACTGTGGGAGCAATTATTAGGAAATTGAAGACATACAAGACCACTGATAATCTCTAGGGCTCCATGCAAGATCTCACCCCGTGGGGTCAAAATGATCACAAGAACGGTGAGCAAAAATCCCAGAACCAGACGGGGGAACTAGTGAATGACCTGCAGAGAGCTGGGACCAAAGTAACAAAGCCTACCATCAGTAACACACTACGCCGCCAGGGACTCAAATCCTGCAGTGCCAGACGTGTCCCCCTGCTTAAGCCAGTACATGTCCAGGCCCGTCTGAAGTTTGCTAGAGTGCATTTGGATGATCCAGAAGAAGATTGGGAGAATGTCATATGGTCAGATGAAATCAAAATAGAACTTTTTGGTAAAAACTCAACTCATCATGTTTGGAGGACAAAGAATGCTGAGTTGCATCCAAAGAACACCATACCTACTGTGAAGCATGGGGGTGGAAACATCATGCTTTGGGGCTGTTTTTCTGCAAAGGGACCAGGACGACTGATTCGTGTAAAGGAAAGAATGAATGGGGCCATGTATCGTGAGATTTTGAGTGAAAACCTCCTTCCATCAGCAAGGGCATTGAAGATGAAACGTGGCTGGGTCTTTCAGCATGACAATGATCCCAAACACACCGCCCGGGCAACGAAGGAGTGGCTTCGTAAGAAGCATTTCAAGGTCATGGAGTGGCCTAGTCAGTCTCCAGATCTCAACCACATAGAAAATCTTTGGAGGGAGTTGAAAGTCTGTGTTGCACAGCAACAGCCCCAAAACATCACTGCTCTAGAGGAGATCTGCATGGAGGAGTGGGCCAAAATACCAGCAACAGTGTGTGAAAACTTTGTGAAGACTTACAGAAAACGTTTGACCTCTGTCATTCCCAACAAAGGGTATATAACAAAGTATTGAGATAAACTTTTGTTATTGACCAAATACTTATTTTCCACCATAATTTGCAAATAAATTCATTAAAAATCCTACAAAGTGATTTTCTGGATTGTTTTTCACATTTTGTCTGTCATAGTTGAAGTGTACCTATGATGAAAATTACAGGCCTTTCTCATCTTTTTAAGTGGGAGAACTTGCACAATTGGTGGTTGACTAAATACTTTTTTGCCCCACTGTATATGACAATAAAATACTGTGAGATCAAATGGTCTGGACTCTTTTTGGTTGGGATGTTTTAGTGTCCCTGATGATGAGTGTCGTGAATAGAGTTTTTCCTGGCTAAAATACATCAGAGGACTGCTGTGTTTGTTTGTTTTGATTTGGGAGGGGTTAAGGTCTTGAGGGATCCCCTCAACCCTCCACCCCCATCCAGCAGCAGGATTCACCCTCAGGACATTCTGCCGACTGGAGCCCCCATGACCCCTTCCTCACCCTGGCCACATTACCCAAGGCATCCTGGGAAAAAAAGAGGAGACTGCCATGGCTTACAGTCCACAACATAAAATCACAACCAGACCCTTGGTCCAGGAAGAACCACCCAGAGAGGCAGCCTCCAGCCCTCTCAGCCCCATAAGGAGCTCATCCCAGTGGGGGGACTTCCCTTTCATCTGCTTGGTCTCAACAACTACACTGGCTTAAACAAGCGCAAGGTCTCACAACTAGACAGTGAACATGGCTCATGGCTCAGAAAGTGTTCACACAATTTGACTTATTTCACATTTTGTGTTACAGCCTGAGTTCAAAATGGATTAAATATTTTTTCTCTCTCACCCATCTACACACAATACCCCATTAGTGAAAACTTGTTTTTAGACATTTTTGCAAATGTATTGAAAATTAAATACAGAAATATGTCATTTACATATGTTTTCACACCCCTAAGTCAATACAATCTT
The DNA here is from genome assembly GCF_021184085.1 of Oncorhynchus gorbuscha. Taxonomy (NCBI): domain Eukaryota; kingdom Metazoa; phylum Chordata; class Actinopteri; order Salmoniformes; family Salmonidae; genus Oncorhynchus; species Oncorhynchus gorbuscha. The sequence goes on from NC_060175.1 coordinate 46,846,175, forward strand.
CTTTGGCAGCATTTACACACCTGTGAGTCTTTCTGGGTAAGTCTCTAAGAGCTTTACACACCTGTGAGTCTTTCTGGGTAAGTCTCTAAGAGCTTTACACACCTGTGAGTCTTTCTGGGTAAGTCTCTAAGAGCTTTACACACCTGTGAGTCTTTCTGGGTAAGTCTCTAAGAGCTTTACACACCTGTGAGTCTTTCTGGGTAAGTCTCTAAGAGCTTTACACACCTGTGAGTCTTTCTGGGTAAGTCTCTAAGAGCTTTACACACCTGTGAGTCTTTCTGGGTAAGTCTCTAAGTCTCTAAGAGCTTTACACACCTGTGAGAAGTCTCTTTTACACACCTGTGAGTCTTTCTGGGTAAGTCTCTAAGAGCTTTACACACCTGTGAGTCTTTCTGGGTAAGTATCTAAGAGCTTTGCATACCTGTGAGTCTTTCTGGGTAAGTCTCTAAGAGCTTTACACACCTGTGAGTCTTTCTGGGTAAGTATCTAAGAGCTTTGCATACCTGTGAGTCTTTCTGGGTAAGTATCTAAGAGCTTTACATACCTGTGAGTCTTTCTGGGTAAGTCTCTAAGAGCTTTACACACCTGTGAGTCTTTCTGGGTAAGTCTCTAAGAGCTTTACATACCTGTGAGTCTTTCTGGGTAAGTCTCTAAGAGCTTTACATACCTGTGAGTCTTTCTGGGTAAGTCTCTAAGAGCTTTACATACCTGTGAGTCTTTCTGGGTAAGTCTCTAAGAGCTTTACATACCTGTGAGTCTTTCTGGGTAAGTCTCTAAGAGCTTTACATACCTGTGAGTCTTTCTGGGTAAGTCTCTAAGAGCTTTACACACCTGTGAGTCTTTCTGGGTAAGTCTCTAAGAGCTTTGCATACCTGTGAGTCTTTCTGGGTAAGTCTCTAAGAGCTTTACACACCTGTGAGTCTTTCTGGGTAAGTCTCTAAGAGCTTTACATACCTGTGAGTCTTTCTGGGTAAGTCTCTAAGAGCTTTACACACCTGTGAGTCTTTCTGGGTAAGTCTCTAAGAGCTTTACACACCTGTGAGTCTTTCTGGGTAAGTCTCTAAGAGCTTTACACACCTGTGAGTCTTTCTGGGTAAGTCTCTAAGAGCTTTACACACCTGTGAGTCTTTCTGGGTAAGTCTCTAAGAGCTTTACACACCTGTGAGTCTTTCTGGGTAAGTCTCTAAGAGCTTTACACACCTGTGAGTCTTTCTGGGTAAGTCTCTAAGAGCTTTACACACCTGTGAGTCTTTCTGGGTAAGTCTCTAAGAGCTTTGCATACCTGGAGTGTACAATCTTTACACATGAATCTTTATCAAATTCTTCAAGCTCTATCAAGTTGGTTGTTGATCGTTGCTACCCAGGCACTTTCAAGTCTTGCCAGAGATTTTCAAGCCGATTTAAGTCAAAACTGTAACTAGGCCACTCAGGAACATTCAACGTCGTCTTGGTGAGCAACTGAGTATACCAAACACTAGGAACACCTTCCTACTATTGAGTTGCCCCCCTCCAGCCAGAGGACATTTGTTTATAGGGGTTGACATTTTAAAGTGGAAATTACAAACTTTAGAAGCCTTTTTTAACTGTACATATTTCTGTGGTCTGTGATACAGAGGCACTGTCCCATAAGATCTGAGGAAATGGCAAATCTACGCTGAGTGTTCAATACATTAATATTAACTCTAATGTTGAGTTGCACCCACCCCTTTTGCCCTCTGAACAGCCTCAATTCGTCGGAGCATGGACTCTTCAAGGTGACAAAAGTGTTCCACAGGGATGCTGGCCAGTGGAGGCCAGTGGGAGGAGCTATGGGAGGACGGGCTCATTGTAATGGCTAGAATGGAATAAATGGAATGGAGTCATGCGTGTGGTTTCCATGTGTTTGATACCATTCCATTTATTCCATTCCAGCCATTCCAATGAGCCCATCCTCCTATACCTCCTCCCACCAGCCTCCTCTGATGCTGGCCCATGTTGACTCTAATGCTTCCCACAGTTGTGTAAAGTTGGCTGGATGTCTTTTTGGTGGTGGACCATTCTTGATTAACACAGGAAACTGTTGAGTGTGAAAAACCAAGCAGCGTTGCAGTTCTTGACACTCAAACCGGTGTGTCTGCACCTACTACCATGCCCCATTCGAAGGCACTTAAATATTTTGTCTTGCCTATTCACCCTCTGAATGGCACACATACACAATCCATGTCTCAATTGTCTCAAGGCTTAAAAATCCTTCTTTAATTGGTCTCCTCCCCTTCATCTACACTGATTGAAGTGGATTTAACAAGTGACATCAATAAGGGATAATAGCCTTCACCTGGATTTTATCTGGTTAGTCTATGTCAATGTTTTGTATACTCTATATTTGGCCATGTGTTTTAGGTTATTGTCCTGCTGAAAGGTGAATTTGTCTCCCAGTGTATCTTGGAAAGCGAACTGAACCAGGTTTTCCTTTAGGATTTTGACTGTGCTTAGCTCTATTCTGTTTCTTTTTTTTCTTTTTTTAACTCCCTAGTCCTTGCCGATGACAAGCATAACCATAACATGAAGCAGCCACAACTATGGTTAAAAATATGAAGAGTGGTACTCAGTGATTTGTTTGATTTGTCCAAAACATAACGCTTTGTAATCAGGCCATAAAGTACATTTCTTTGCCACATAGTTTTTGCTGTTTAGGAATAGTTTTCTTCTGTACAGGCTTCATTCTTTTCATTCTGTCATTTAGGTTAGTATTGTGGAGTAACTATGTTGTTGATCCATCCTCAGTGTTGTCTTTTCACAGCCATTCAACTCAGTTTGAATTCAATTCACCATTGGCCTCATAGTGCAATCCTTGAGCGGTTTCCTTCCTCTCCAGCAACTGAATTAAGAAGGACAGCTGTATCTTTGTAGTGACTGAGTGTATTGATATACCATTCAAATGTAATTTTATTTTTATTTTACCTTTATTTAACTAGGCAAGTCATTTAAGAACAAATTCTTATTTTCAATGACGGCCTGGGAACAGTGGGTTAACTGCCTGTTCAGGGGCAGAACGACAGATTTGTACCTTGTCAGCTCGGGGTTTGAACTTGCAACCTTCCGGTTACTAGTCCAACTCTCTAACCACTAGGCTACCCTGCCGCCCCAATTACTAACGTCACCATGCTCAAAGGGATATTCAATGTGTGCTTTTAATTTTTTTACCCATCTACCAATAGGTGCCCTTCTTTGCAAGTCTGTGTTTTGAATTCACTGCTCGATTGAGGCTCCTTACAGATAATTGTATGTGCGGGGTACAGAGATGAGGTACGCCATTGTTAAACGCTATTATTGCTATTATTGCACACAGAATCCATGCAGCTTATTATGTGACTTGTTAAGCAAATGTTTCCTCCTATTGAGGCTTTCCATAACAAAAGGGTTGAACACTTATTGACATTTCAGCTATACATGTTTTATTCATTTGTAAAAATGTCTAAAAACGTAATTCCACTTTGACATTACGGGGTATTGTGTGTAGGCATCTCAATTTAATTCATTTTAAATGCAGGCTGTAACACGAGAAAATGTGGAAAATGGCAATGGGTGTGAACACTTTCCGAAGCCACTGTATGAGATTTCAGTTTATCTAAGTGATATCTTGTTTTGTTTTACATCACAGAGGCTCAAAAATATAACTTTTGTATTTGATGCTATCAAGGCAATTCATTTGATTTATATGAAATGAGTTTGTTATCCATGCTATCTAGCCTATTCCTTTTATTTTGGTGTTATGTCTGTTAGTTATTTTTAATTATTTTGCTCTTTGTTTTTTTTTCGTGGAGAAAATGCTGACGCCATGATCAAGGTCAGGTGGAGGTCTGGTTGACCCACTGTGCCCAATGCTTTCTACCCCTCTGTCTTGTCATCCCTCCATCCTTCCATCCTTCCATCGCCCTCCTTCCCCTGCCCCCGCCTCCGCCACCGACCTCTGCTTCGTCTCCCGCAGCCCCTGTGGCTGAGCAGCCTGGCACCAGCCAGTTATTCAAACCCTCATGCACCCTAACAAACTACAGGTCAGAGAGAGAGCGAGAAGGAAAGAGAGAGAAGTAGAGGGTATCTGTGTCCATTTTCTGAGTTTGAAGTGCATGGAGATTTGTCAGCAGATGCTATTGTTATTTGTTAAAGTCAGTCACTCATTGCAGGATGTACAGTACATCATACAAGTAGCAGTGTCTCAATTCACTAACAAGTTCAGAAGCACGCTACAGTGGGGTCCACAATTATTGACTCCCTTGATAAAGATGAGCAATAATGATTGTATAGAATAAATCATTCAAATATTGAGCTATATTGTATGCGCCCAAAAAATGGGAAATTATTATTTTATGCAAATACAATTGCTCCGATAAAGAGATTTTGTAATGTTTCTTTTTCTCTAAAAAGGTAGGGGTCAAAATTATATTCCTAGTATGCAATGACTACAATAATCATGAATTAATTGTGAATAATGATTAGTGAGAAAGTTACACAGGGCCAAAGGTCATACCCCCAAGACATGCTAACCTCTCACTATTACCAATAACAGGGTAGGTTAGAATGTCTTTGACCTTCTGACCAAGTACTAAATCTTTGACTACTTCATTTCTAAGAATCTTTAGGGGTGTCAATAATTTTAACCCCTACCTTTTTGTGAAAAAAAAGAATGACTTGTTTAACAAAATCAATTATATTATTACTCATCTTTATCAAGGGTGTCAATCATTTCGGGCCCCTGTGTCTTCTTGGGATAGGTAGAGTGTTTGTAATTGGTTTTGGAGCCACATTGCAATATTGAGCTTGGATGCTTGTTATAATGTTTTTGTTTTGTTTGGTGGATTTGCATAAAAAACTGTAATGAAATAAAATACATGTTTTGTAAAGTCCACAGAAAGTAATGCTCTGTTCTAAAGTTACTTAAAACAATTGATTTGCATATGTGTTCTTTCTTTTAACCAATCCCTTCGCATTAAAATGTAGAACAATATTTAAGGATGAATTAATTTGTTTTTATTACATTTCATTTAAGCACATGAAAAGAGAATTAAAAGCAGAGATTGGATTAAAAGTGGTCTTTGTAAACATGGTGACCCGAGTCTTTGACGCTCCCCCTTTCCTCCGTTTACAGGAAGTCTCTTCCTGACAGGAGCTCAGAGAGATGAAGGCCTCTTTTAAAGAGGACATGAGTTGGGGAAGCAGGCTTTGGTGTCTTTGTGTGGGATTGTGTTATTTAGTCTGTTTTGTTCTTCTAAATCCTGCCTGGCTTGTGTTTGTCTTAAGGCTCTGCTTTTAACGATTAAGGAATAGAGGTTGAACCATCATGTGAATATGTTATTTCAGCTCTGTGGAGAAGGTTAGTGTGTTCCTCCTGAATATCAATCAAGTACATGAATGTGTTATTACAGTGTGTACCGGTGGGATTGCTGTATGTTGGTTCACTCACAATAAAGTCAAATTGATGGACTCTGGAGGGGGGATTAATGGAAATCGCAGTGAGTGAGTGTGAGGGAGAGAGAGAAAGAGGGAGAGAGAAAAAGGTTGATGGCCTTTTCATCCTTTTCTGGCTGAGATACTATTACAGAAAACCGAGCAGAGAAGGAAAAATAATGCATCACTCTTTCTCTCCCTCCTATTTCCCCTTTTCTTAAATTTCTCCTCTCTCCAGGTCGGTCCCCCTAATTAATTTATTCTCTGTCTTCTGTCCATCACTTTCTACACTCTTAGGACATAAAATGGTGCTTTCTAGAACCAATAAGGGTTCTTCAGCTGTCCCCATAGGAGAACTCTTTGAAGAACCCTTTTTCGTTCCAGGTAGAACCCTTTTTGTTCCAGGTAGAACCCTTTTTGTTCCAGGTAGAACCCTTTTGGGTGCCATACAGAACCCTTTCCACAGAGGGTTCTACTGTACATGGAACCCAAAAGAGTTCTCCTATGGGGACAGCCGAAGAACCCCTTTTGGAACCCTTTTTTCTAAGAGCGTGCGTGCGACTCGCTAAACCCTCTTAACTGTTAAACTCCTCCTGTTGTTCCTCCTCTCAATATCTCACATTAATGTTCTAATGTCTTGTACACTGTATGCCCAGTAGTATCTACAGTATATCAACACAAGTTGCCTTACAATAGTGACATCTGCTCTGCAGTCCAGCCTGTAAGCTCTTTGATTCTAAAGCTTGGTAGGATGCAATTGACAGCACAACATCCAAACTGTTCCAATATCGTTTCCTCCCAGTCTACAGCGTATTTAGGAGGGGTGTAATGCTTCCTTTTACCAGAACCTCCAATTTCATTTGTTTGTATGTGCCAGTCTCTGCACATGTGGATGTTCTGCATGTCACAGTGATGTGTTAGTGTACCCCCGTGCCAACGACATGCAGCCGGCCATGTGTGTTTTTGTGTATGGTATGACACTCCAATAATTAGATATGAAAGGGAGGCAGGCAGGGTGTGGTGAGCTGTGCGGGCCTCTCCGATGGTAAAGCACTTATTAATGAGATAGGCCTTATCTGCCCTCCTCCTAGGAATTCTGCCTTTGATCGGCCCCGACTCTGGACTTAATACATTTTTGATTGATAGGCTGAGATGACAGAGAGAGGCGGTGTACAGGGTGCGGACTGAGCGGAGGGGGCGTAGAGGTGGGGGCAGCTGGTATGGAGACTTTGCAGCTGGAACGATGCCCTTCGTGTGATCAAAAAACTCTAGACAATAACACCTTAGAAGATGACACCTCCATAAATGGACATGCAGACTATCACAAAGTCACACATACTGCAGTGTGCATACAACACACACACGATGCACACACACGTAAATACACTCTCACACACACACCCCTACACATACCAGCACATATAAGGATTCATTCCTACTCGCATATAATCCACATACACCAACACACACAAACATTCCCAGAGAATTACCAGACACCCCTATTTATTCAGCTCTAACTCACACACACCCGGGCACAAAGACATGTCTTCCCTGAGACAGAGCGAGTAGAGGAACAGGAGAGACAACTCGTTTTCAGACACATTTTTTCCGCTTGAGAAATACTGCACCAAATATCTTAGATGTAAAATTGCTAAGACCTCCTAGAAGAAAAACAAATGTCAAAATTAGATTCAGGTAGGGCCTCCCGAGTGGCGCAGTGGTCTAAGGCACTGCATTGCAGTGGTCTAAGGCACTGCATCGCAGTGGTCTAAGGCACTGCATCGCAGTGCTCAAGGAGTCGCTATAGGTCCGGGTTTCATCCCAGGCTGTGTCACCACCGACCGGGAGACCCATACAATTGGTCGTTAGGGGAGGGTTTGGCCGACTGCGATTTCCTTGTCCCTTCGCGCTCTAGCGATGGGCAGGCAGTGTGTCAAGACGCAGTGCGGCTTGTCAGGGTCATGTTTCAGAGGACCTTCACCTCTCCCGAAGCTGTAGGGGAGTTGCAGCGATGGGACAAGACTGTAACTGCCAATTGGGGAGAAAAGGGAGTTAAAGTACAAAAAATGAATTATTGTTACAGATTCATGAGGACATGGCTACGGTGTCTCGAGGGACAAACAGTACTATTCAAGCAAAGGTCTTTTAAGGGAGTATGCAAGGCACAGACGTTCACTTCGCCTAGCCGAGTTCTGCTAGGAGCAAACCGAACCTAGGAGACGCCTTAACACTCCCCCACTAGGCCCAGGAGGACAGAGATAACACCCAGCCTCTCAATAACATAGGGAGGAGAGGAAACATCCTCTTTCTCCATCCTGCCTCACCCCCCAGCCCTCCGACACGGGGTGACTGAACGTGACCGTTACAGTGACGTGCCACCTTGTTATGAGTCTCTGTCAGCGCGGTGCGCAGGGTAAATTAAAGAAGCCATAACTGCAGCTCTGTCAGTGCCCGTTACCCCACATTCATCACGGTGGCAGCGGGCGCGGGGATAAACCCCCAATCAGGTGGGCAGATCGATCAATGTGACAGGCACATTTCAGGGGTCCAAATCAATCACGCTAACAAAGGGAGAGGAGTCTGGGGCTAGATCTGTTTTTGGATGAGTCAGGAGGAAATGCCTGTATTTGTGCAACCTCTGTTGTCCTGCATCAATGAGAGAACTTACTTTATTTGATTTGTGATATAGTACAATGTAGTGTATAAGGATCAACCAACCAAGTTAATGATCACAATTACAGTGTCCTTTAGGCCCATGGAATAGTTTTTCACGAAACCATTCGTGAACAGGTATTGCTGTTGCTTAAACAAATCTTTACTGGCATTGTCACAGAGTTGTTGTACGTGCAGTGTAAACAGTTCAGATATCATTTACATTACATTTACATTTAAGTCATTTAGCAGACGCTCTTATCCAGAGCGACTTACAAATTGGTGCATTCACCTTATGACATCCAGTGGAACAGTCACTTTACAATAGTGCATCTAAATCTTAAAGGGGGGGGGGTGAGAGGGAATACTTATCCTATCCTAGGTATTCCTTAAAGAGGTGGGGTTTCAGGTGTCTCTGGAAGGTGGTGATTGACTCCGCTGTCCTGGCGTCGTGAGGGAGTTTGTTCCACCATTGGGGGGCCAGAGCAGCGAACAGTTTTGACTGGGCTGAGCGGGAGCTGTACTTCCTCAGTGGTAGGGAGGCGAGCAGGCCAGAGGTGGATGAAGGTGGATGAACGCAGTGCCCTTGTTTGGGTGTAGGGCCTGATCAGAGCCTGGAGGTACTGAGGTGCCGTTCCCCTCACAGCTCCGTAGGCAAGCACCATGGTCTTGTAGCGGATGCGAGCTTCAACTGGAAGCCAGTGGAGGGAACGGAGGAGCGGGGTGAAGTATATTATAAGTATTGTTGTAGGACTACATTCATGACCATAGATCACATAAACTCACTGCACTGACCCAGACCAGGGATAAAGATCAGACATGCTAGTGGCTTTACACACACAGTACAGACTGAATACCACGGTACAGACTGAATACCACAGTACAGACTGAATACCACGGTACAGACTGAATACCACAGTACAGACTGAATACCACAGTACAGACTGAATACCACGGTACAGACTGAATACCACAGTACAGACTGAATACCACAGTACAGACTGAATACCACAGTACAGACTGAATACCACGGTACAGACTGAATACCACAGTACAGACTGAATACCACAGTACAGACTGAATACCACGGTACAGACTGAATATCACGGTACAGACTGAATACCACAGTACAGACTGAATACCACGGTACAGACTGAATACCACAGTACAGACTGAATACCACAGTACAGACTGAATACCACAGTACAGACTGAATACCACGGTACAGACTGAATATCACGGTACAGACTGAATACCACAGTACAGACTGAATACCACGGTACAGACTGAATATCACGGTACAGACTGAATACCACAGTACAGACTGAATACCACGGTACAGACTGAATACCACAGTACAGACTGAATACCACAGTACAGACTGAATACCACGGTACAGACTGAATACCACAGTACAGACTGAATACCACAGTACAGACTGAATACCACGGTACAGACTGAATACCACAGTACAGACTGAATACCACAGTACAGACTGAATACCACGGTACAGACTGAGAACATCACACTACAACCAGAACATGATGAAATAAAGCAAATGTAAAACTGAGTGGTTGGAAAGAGTGAGGGATGGGAGGAGGGTGGTTAGAGGATAAGAGCGGGAAGAACTGATAGAGGAGAAGAGGAAACAGCAGAGAAATTATTCAAAAGAGGCATCACCAGCTGATAAACGAACGGCTCATTCATTAGAAGTGTACAGCACATTGGGATACGGTTGGGTTGTGCTCCCAAATTCCTCTCTCCTGTCCATCTTCCTCTCTCCTTTCCATCTTCCTCTCTTCTTTCCATCTTCCTCTCTTCTTTCCATCTTCCTCCCTCCGTTCCATCTTCCTCTCTTCTTTCCATCTTCCTCTCTCCTTTCCATCTTCCTCTCTTCTTTCCATCTTCCTCTCTTCTTTCTGTCTTCCTCTCTCCTTTCCATCTTCCTCTCTTCTTTCCATCTTCCTCTCTTCTTTCCGTCTTCCTCTCATCTTTCCATCTTCCTTTCTTCTTTCAATCTTCCTCTCTTCTTTCCGTCTTCTTCTCTTCTTTCCATCTTCCTCTCTTCTTTCTGTCTTCCTCTCTTCTTTCCATCTTCCTCTCTTCTTTCAATCTTCCTCTCTTCTTTCCGTCTTCCTCTCTTCTTTCCATCTTCCTCTCTTCTTTCAATCTTCCTCTCTTCTTTCCGTCTTCCTCTCTTCTTTCCATCTTCCTCTCTTCTTTCAATCTTCCTCTCTTCTTTCCATCTTCCTCTCTTCTTTCAATCTTCCTCTCTTCTTTCCGTCTTCCTCTCTTCTTTCCATCTTCCTCTCTTCTTTCTGTCTTCCTTTCTTCTTTCAATCTTCCTCTCTTCTTTCCGTCTTCCTCCCTCCGTTCCATCTTCCTCTCTTCTTTCCATCTTCCTCTCTCCTTTCCATCTTCCTCTCTTCTTTCCATCTTCCTCTCTTCTTTCCATCTTCCTCTCTTCTTTCCGTCTTCCTCTCTCCTTTCCATCTTCCTCTCTTCTTTCCATCTTCCTCTCTTCTTTCCGTCTTCCTCTCATCTTTCCATCTTCCTTTCTTCTTTCAATCTTCCTCTCTTCTTTCCGTCTTCCTCTCTTCTTTCCATCTTCCTCTCTTCTTTCAATCTTCCTCTCTTCTTTCCATCTTCCTCTCTTCTTTCAATCTTCCTCTCTTCTTTCTGTCTTCCTCTCTTCTTTCCATCTTCCTCTCTTCTTTCAATCTTCCTCTCTTCTTTCTGTCTTCCTCTCTTCTTTCCATCTTCCTCTCTTCTTTCAATCTTCCTCTCTTCTTTCCGTCTTCCTCTCTTCTTTCCATCTTCCTCTCTCCTTTCCATCTTCCTCTCTCCTTTCCATCTTCCTCCCTCCTTTCCTACTTCCTCTCTTCTTTATGTCTTCCTCTCTTCTTTCCATCTTCCTCTCTTCTTTCTGTCTTCCTCTCTTCTTTCCATCTTCCTCCTTCCTTTCCATATTCCTCTCTCCTTTCCATCTTCCTCCCTCCTTTCCATCTTCCTCTCTCCTTTCCATCTTCCTCCCTCCTTTCCATCTTCCTCTCTCCTTTCCATTTTCCACTCTCTCTATCTCTCGCTCTTCTTCCATCTGTGGACTGAAATGTCTTTAAGATCCTGATTCCATTTAAATACAGAAAAAAGGCCTACACACCTGCACATTATTAGAAGCGTTAAGTGCTGATGCTTGTGCTGTCCCACCGACTCGAGGACCACCGTGAGAACACATATCAAATATCATTTATTAGAAGTGTGGTTTTGAGAGAAAAAAACCTACTAAATGAATGAGTGTTAAAGAGGCAGAGAGGTTAGTATGTCGCCATATTTAAGAGATCCAGGAGCAGTCATACGGCCGTGCCCCATAAACAAAGAGCTGACAGCTCACCCATCACACAGACAGGCCTGCCTTCTGCTGCCCAGATAAAGCAGGGCGCCCGCTCCTGTATCAACACCATCCATCATCCATCTCCGCCTGCATACAGGCACCCCCGGCTCTCCGGCTCCTCATCCACTCCCTCCACCTGCCCATCTAAACACCCACTGCCCCATCAGACCCTACTCTCTCCCTACACCTACACCCATGTAGGGGTGACAGGTGGCCTAGTGGTTAGAGCGTTGGGCCAGTAACCAAAAGGTTGCTAGATTGAATCCCCGAGCCGACAAGGTAAAACATCTGCTGTTCTGCCCCTGAGCAAGGCAGTTAACCCACTGTTCCCCGTGTGCCGAAGACGTGGATGTTGATTATGGCAGCCCCCCGCACCTCTCTGATTCAGAAGGGTTGGGTTAAATGCTCAAGACACATTTCAGTTGAAGGCATTCCCTTGTACAACTGACTAGGTATCCACCTTTCCCATCTCCACCCACACAACTGTCTTCCCATGAGCCTGGCCATGTGGTGTTAAATCATTCTCTGTGCCCTTGTCTTATCCTTACCTCTGGCATTTGGACACACAACAAAGAGAGGTATTGTTCAGGGCCGGCTCCGGGCATAAGCGACATAAGCAGTCGCTTAGGACCCCAGGCCGCTAAGGAGCCCCCCCCAAAATAAAAAAAACTCAGTCGGGGTCTCAACTTACTGTTGAGAGAATAGTAGAATACACAAGGTGTAAGTTTGAAATTTGGTTTGGCATCAGTAATTTTTCTCTTATGTCAGTCACTGACAGTCACTCAATTAGCCATCTCAACTAACAATTTTTAGATTGGTAAATGAGTCTAGCCAGCTATCTAAACTTGTAGTAATCATGGCTGGATACTGACTGGTCACGTTCCCAGGGGACCCCATTGATTTTGTTTGTCACTCTCAGTCAGATATAATTAACATGGCAAGTCAAGGCAAAATGTGTAGAATTGCAGGGAATTCACTTTAAAAAGTATGTTTTCTGCACCTTCAAGAGGGGGGCCCCCAGAAGGCTAGAGCCGGCCCTGGTATTCTTTCTTCTGAAACCTGCTAACCAAAGTATAGTTGGCTTGTCAAAGCAGTTATCGAAGGGGTTTACCACTCAAGAGCTGTGCCAAATTATTTCTGGAACTTGGCCTGCCCCATATTAAACAGTGATCCGGGGAAATGTAGCTCCTCAAATGACCCTTCAGGACCATCATTGTTCCCTCGTCACTTGTGGTTTTGTTTGCGTATCTCTCCCCTTCCTCACTTCTCTTTGTTTCTCATGGGGAATTAAATTATGCAAATGAAGAATGGCACCCAATGTTGACACCTCCATCCTCCCTGCCCCTTGAATATGTACAGAGACACTCACTCTCTTTGGCCCAGCTTCTTGGTCCTGTCTGTCTCTCTCACACACATTCTCACAATGGTCTCAACCCCATCACACCTCTCATGCTAAGTCTGTCGCACCTGAGTCCGACTGGATAGCCATGGAGACAGGAAGACTGCGGAGAAATGGTGAAAGCTCCAGAGTAATCGACAGCCGCTATGGTTGACGATATTATACCTTACTTGGCATTTGAGAGTAGGAACGGGGAGAAAGGAAAATGCACACATATGTATGGAAAGAGGGACACATACTCTCATGTGCTTCATTCAAACTGTCTTCTCCACTCCAAACTTGCCGCACGTGCTTGTACGTGCACACGCCTTTATTTTATTCCTCTCTCCGTATGGAATGGAGCATCCCCATATTCTGTCAGGCAGAGGTTATGGAGGTTTCAGTGGGCCTCCAATCACAGCTCTGACAGTAGAGGAGAAGAGTGTTGATGTGTTGAGTGAGGCTTGACGTGTGTTTGTGCTCCCCTGCACTGATTTGGAATCAGGGCCTCTTCTTCACTGGTGTACTGATGGAATGTCGACCGGTTTTGCTGCGATACAGGACTTTGGAGTGCGGGTATACCCTATCTGCATAGCGGCAGGGGAACGAAGGATGGATCAGTGAGAGGTGTGGCAGGGTGATGCAAATGAAACACTGTAAACTGTCATATTCTTTCTAATGGAGAGGAGCTCCACCAACCATGAGAGACGGATTGAGAGATACAGAGCAGAGGGAGAGCAGGGGGCTGAAATAGAGGATGAATTAAAGAGAATAAAGGGAGAGAAATGGGAAAAGGATATCGCTGTAGCAGGGTAATGAGCTGAGCAGTGACATCAAAGCGTCTCTCAGTGAGGGGGGCCACAGGGTATACGTTCTCACACTCCTACAAATGAGAGTGAGGAGACCAGAAGAGTACTATGTAATGATTGTCCATTAGTCTAAAGTCCCTAAACTCTCCCTCCTGTTCTGTGGTAGTTTGAGAAGTGATGTCAGTGAGATACTCCAACTGTGGGAACTCTCTGGTGACCTTTTCACCACTGAGTTGGGCCTAATGGGTCCAGACACAACACTGTGTCTCTGTGTGTTCACCAGCTGCTGGTCAATTCAGCATGATACATGCCTTTACATGTGCTTTCATCTGCTTTTACTCTTGTAATTACACTATAACAACTTTGTAACAGATTTCACTGTACTAACGTGTGGTTGGGCCTCCAGAGTGGAGCAGCGGTCTAAGGCACTGAATCGCAGTGCTTGAGGAGTCACCACAGACTGGTTTCGGTCCCAGCCTGTGTCACAGCCGTCCGTGATTGGGAGACCCATGAGGCGGCGCACAATTGGCCCAGCGTCCCCCGGGTCAGGGGAGGGTTTGGCCGGACGGGATTTCCTTGTCCCTTCGCACTCTACTGGCTCCTTGTGGCGGGCCGGGCGCTTGCAAGTTGACTTCGGTCGCTTGTGTCAGTCAGCAGTGTGGCTTGGCTTGTGTTCGGGGGACGCATGGCTCTCGACCTTTGCCTCTCCTGAATCCGTAGGGGAGTTGCAGCGATGGGATGAGACTGTAACTACAGGTCCTCCCGACTGGTGCTGTGGTCTAAGGGACTGCATCGCAGGGCTAGCTGGGTTCGAGTCCAAGCTTTGTCGCAGCCGGCCGCGACCGGGAGCAGGAGACCAAAGGGGCGACGCACAATTGGCCCAGCGTCGTCCGGGTTAGGGGAGGATTTGGCCGGCAGGGATGTCCTTGTCTCATCGCACACTAGTGACTCCTGTGTGGGCCGGGCGGCAGTGCACGCTGACACGGTTGCCAGGTGCACGGTGTTTCCTCCGACAAATTGGAGCAGCTGGCTTCCTGGTTAAGTGGACATTGTGTCAAGAAGTAGTGTTGATTGTTTAGGTTGTGTTTCGGAGGACGCATGGCTCTTGACTTTCGCCTCTCCCGAGTCCGTACTGGAGTTGCAGCGATGAGACAAGACTGTAACTACCAATTGGATGTCATGAAATTGGGGAGAAAAGGGGGTAAAAGTACATACAAATTATAATTATAATAATGTGCTTTTACATGTTATATAGCAATTGGTTTGTAATGACATAGTTTGTAAATGCTTTGGTATAAGACATTGTACTAGCGCCAGTGATCAATGAAAATAATCCTTTCCCCAAGGGTACAGCATGACAAATGGCTTCTGTCTTGAAACCACAGTGAACTGCTAACCGGGTCGTTTTTGAAGTGTTGGTGATTTTCCCCCAGCTAGTTGTATTGCTGATGAGTGTTAGTCATGCGTGGCCTAAGAAGGGATGTGCTGTTTTCCAAACTCCTGCACCTCCTGTAATCATCACTGACCCCACTCAGCTAGTGACACCGCTCTCTCTAACGCTCTGACTGAGATCAAACAGCCACGCCATGACGTGATGGGCCCAATGTGTGTCATTAAGCTGACATGACAGGATGTGACATCACTGAGGTTGGGATGGGGTGTGTTTGGGGGTAGCTCGGGTATGTGAGACTTACATATGAATAAGGAGTGTGAGACAGTGAACAGGGGGTTGGGATAGCGATTTCTGGAACGGGATGTGTCTGGGGTCATATGAAACACCCCTGGCATGCCGAATAACCTAACTAATGTCTACTACTGTGTGGCGCGGAAGTGCTGATGTCAAGGGTCAGAGTGAAAGGGTTGTCTCTGTTGACAACTTCCTCCCATAGCTGTATACAATATACTGCCGCACTCCACTGGGAATCTACCCCCACGCTCATTAAGGGTACACAGGCAATGGCATGTATACATTTTGACATTGTCTAGAACAGTGAGTGTTAAGTGGAGGAAAAACATCCCCATGTTTAGCTTTTTGCTGTGTTTGATAAATCAAAACCACTTCTCCCCATATCTCCCATATCAATCCCAGTCGTTTATGATCTTAAACCTTTGCCTAACCAGGCTTGGTGTCCCCCACATGAACTGCAAGTGATCAGTGTTGGGGGGGGGGGCTTTAAGTCGCAGAGTTCGGGTTCCATGTTAAACAAACAGACGTGCCTTTTGAATGACGAGCACCAGAGGTTTTGAGTAAGTTAAGTAAATTAGTGTAAATTTGCAGAAGTAACCTAATTTTGAGAGAAAACAAATGCCGGAATTGTAATTGGGCACACTAGTCTGTGGTGGGACTGAGGGAAATGAGGCGAGACCGATGGAAAGACTAATGGTTTGTGTAGGCCGCTGCCACAGCTATTATCACTCCTCTATGTCTAGGAAGACGGAAGAGAGGACGAGAGGCAAGAGGGGAGAATGGAGTGACAGAGAGGTCGAAATAAAAGGGGACAGGAGAGAGATCATAGGAGGATGGAGTGACAGAGAGATCGAAATAAAAGGGGACAGGAGAGAGATCATAGGAGGATGGAGGATGGAGTGACAGAGAGGTCGGGGAAATAAATGGAGGGGACAGGAGAGAGATCATAGGAGGATGGAGTGACAGAGAGGTCAGAAATAAAAGGGGACAGGAGAGAGATCATAGGAGGATGGAGGATGACAGAGAGGTCGAAATAAAACAGGGGACAGGAGGAGAGAGATCATAGGAGGATGGAGTGACAGAGAGGTCGAAATAAAAGGGGACAGGAGAGAGAGCATAGGAGGATGGAGGGACAGAGAGGTGGAGTGACAGAAATAAAAGGGGACAGGAGAGAGATCATAGGAGGATGGAGTGACAGAGAGGTCGAAATAAAAGGGGACAGGAGAGAGAGCATAGGAGGATGGAGTGACAGAGAGGTCGAAATAAAAGGGGACAGGAGAGAGATCATAGGAGGATGGAGTGACAGAGAGGTCGAAATAAAAGGGGACAGGAGAGAGAGCATAGGAGGATGGAGTGACAGAGAGGTCGAAATAAAAGGGGACAGGAGAGAGAGCATAGGAGGATGGAGTGACAGAGAGGTCGAAATAAAAGGGGACAGGAGAGAGATCATAGGAGGATGGAGTGACAGAGAGGTCGAAATAAAAGGGGACAGGAGAGAGAGCATAGGAGGATGGAGTGAATTGGTGGGATAGATAGAGGTTAAAACAGACAGGGAAGGGGGCTGAGCTATACGTCTTTTTTCATTTGTTTGCTTGGAAATAACTGCCTTTCCAAATATCCTTTGAAGTTGAAGTTGAGCTGGATAATTATTTGAAAATGTTCAGCATATTGTCAAAATCAGACAACCAGAGTATTGCAGTTAAGGATCGAGGCAAGAGAATTATGAACCGTATCAGTAGGATTTATTTGCACAGTTGATTTGACTTACTTTCATTTATACTACCAAGTACACCCTGGACTACAATCTGTGACGCTGTGTGAGAGTATGTGTGTCTGTGTCTCTCTGTGTGTATGTGACTGTGTTTATAAATGGTCTATAAAAAGGGAGAGGCCTTGTTTAAACAAACCCGCAGCGTGTCCGTCGCCAGGCTTTTTAGCGGGTTCATATCAACACAGATTTTGTGCGCATGTGTGTGTGTGTGTGTGTGTGTGTGTGTGTGTGTGTGTGTGTGTGTGTGTGTGTGTGTGTGTGTGTGTGTGTGTGTGTGTGTGTGTGTGTGTGTGTGTGTGTGTGTGTGTGTGTGTGTGTGTGTGCGCGTGTGTGCGTGCGTGTGCGTGTGCGTGTGCGTGTGTGTGTGTGTGTGTGTGTGTGTGTGTGTGTGTGTGTGTGTGTGTGTGTGTGTGTGTGTGTGTGTGTGTGTGTGTGTGTGTGTGTGTGTGTGTGTGTGTGTGTGTGTGTGTGTGTGTGTGTGTGTGTGTGTGTTGGGCAAGGTTAGTTTGAATGTACATATGCAACCCCTTAAAAACAGTGTTTTATGAAAACAGTGGCAGGGCTCCCATCAGATAAGGCAACAGAATGGGAGTGAGACTGCCTCGTGAGGAGAAAATGGGGGGGGGGTTAGAGGAGGAGAGAGGGGAAGAAGGCCAGAGAAAGAAGGGGTGAGGGGAAGCAAAGAAGGGGGAGGGTAATGTAAGAAACTAGCCATAAATAAAACCACAAATCAACTTATTACATTGGGCATTTTTTTATCAAATAAATACTAACACATTTATATAAAAAATGTTGGACAGTAGTCTTTGTTTATACTATATTTTACCTAACTCTGCAATTTGTACCCTTCATACCTCAGGTCAGGGTTCCCCAATAGGCTGCCCGCGGTCCCCCCACCCAAGTGTTCTTTATTTACAAATAAAATGAAAATAAATGAAATCGTAATTTTTGTTATTGGACATAGAACTGCATTTGCAGTGTACTAAATTATTTCTAATTATGTTCCGGCCCCCCGACTATCCACTCAAGAACAAACTGGCCCACAGCTGAATGTAATTGTATTTGAGGGCCCTTGCGATAGGTGTTTCAGCTAAAAACGAAACTGATAGGTCAATAAATTAAAAGTACCATTTGTTGAATTACAAGCTGGCTCCACAGTTGGTACATTTCAAACTGAACACCTTCCCTTCCTAACCGTGTTTTTTCGTGGGAGAAGCTGGCCTTTTATTTGTTCCGATTTGAAGTGTTGGATGCCACGTATTGTCCTCTGTATTGGGTGGTTTAGGTCTGCTGTTTTTGTGTTATGTATTAGATAGCCAGCCACAGTGTAGTCTGGGTCACTTTGTCATTGCTAATGTAATCTCGTCCGCCCCTGCAACCATCTATGCACACAACACTGAAAGAGCTGGGACCGATAGAGAATTACAACACAGAACACACCACAATGTCCCGCTCTCCCATCTCTCTCAGGGAAAGCGAGAAATACATCTACTGTTCCTCTGAGTTTCATGTGCTTCCTACCAGCTCGTTCCTTTTTAACTTCTCAGCATTTCTTCTCTATATTATGATTTCTCTCTGTTTTTGAAGATTGAGGGAACACCACGGTGTTGACTCGACTACTGCTCTGCCCTAGATCAGCTACATCTCTCATTTTGAACACCCCCCCCCCCCCCCCCCCATTTCTGTCACTCCGGGTGACAAATGTGCATCACCGAGATGGTTCCCCCCTCTCCCTCTGCCCACTGGCTGCCTGAAACTCCGTTCCTCTGCCTTTGAAGTGGTGCGTGCAGAATGGAGATTCTTTGCATGGTAAATTCAACCCGTTGCCCGCAGCGTATCCATTACACAAGTTTAAAGAATGCTGGGGAGACGTTTGGAAGGTCCCTTTTTTTCTCACTTCACAACCAATTTCTCTGTGTTTTGAACTTGGGCAGTCATGAGCCATGTAATCTCTACATTGGGCCCTTTCATCAGAGTTCGTGCTCCACCAGCGCACGACGTTTTGATGTGCGATTATTTAGCTCATTACAAGTTCATTTATTGTTATAGTTTGCAAATGTTTCTCCGGGTCACGATGTCAAAAGTTTATGAAGAAGTAAGAAAAGGGCAGTGCAGTTAAAAATGTAATTTTTCAGGGTTTTTTTTTTTCATGCTATTTCCACACTATGAAGTCGAAATAACACCCCGAAAGTGTGAACATTATTATAATGCCCTTTTTGTGTAAGAGCTGTTTGAAATAGAAATCCTGGAATTTTAGCCTGTTCAGGTGGGAAAGGAACTGGCCCACATCATGACATCACAATGTGATCTGATTATAATAGACCATTGACTGTTCATCTGGGTGAGCGGCTGGACTATAGACCACCCTATCAGCCAATCAGGACTGTGTATGTAAATGTCTTCAAATTTGTTGCGTAACACCCACATGATCAGACTGAGCATTTCAAAGGTCAAAGGAGGCTCAGGGGAATAAAAGACAACATATATGTTGGAGTTATTTTCATTCAAAAAAACACATACAGTGATGATTTAAAAATACAATTACAAAGACTGCATGGGGGCTTTAATATGATTCAGTTACCCAAATATAACAAATGGTATTTCTGCGATAACTGTTCAATAAATTCTAATGTATAAACAATGGTTTTACTCCTCTGGTACTGTACATACATCATATTTCCAAATGTCATCTAGAATATGAACGTTTTTCATTATTGTCTGTTATTGTTTCACTTCATTGGTTAGAGAAAATGCATTCAGCCTGGCTTTGTTTTTGACCTTTGTTTCGATCCAGTTGCTCTGTGCTGGCCGTTCTTCTTTATTACCCCATAACAAAACACACACACACACAAACATACAAACACACCAGCCCCAACGCTTTTTGGACCTTTCCTTTTCATCTGAGGCAGAGATGTGCTGTGCTTCATAACCCACCTCTCTTCTCGCTTTTCATGTTATTCCTCTCGTGGTTTATGGAAGACATGAAACGCTGTTGACGATAATAGCTTCTGGTGAAGCGCCCACATGAACAAAAGGGAAGACAACAGGCTCAAAGGCGATGCATCACCCTGCTTTTTACTCCTCATTATTCATCCCTCTGTCTTTACCTCTCATCACCCTGCTTTTTACTCCTCATTATTCATCCCTCTGTCTTTACCTCTCATCACCCTGCTTTTTACTCCTCATTATTCATCCCTCTGTCTTTACCTCTCATCACCCTGCTTTTTACTCCTCATTATTCATCCCTCTGTCTTTACCTCTCATCACCCTGCTTTTTACTCCTCATTATTCATCCCTCTGTCTTTACCTCTCATCACCCTGCTTTTTACTCCTCATTATTCATCCCTCTGTCTTTACCTCTCATCACCCTGCTTTTTACTCCTCATTATTCATCCCTCTGTCTTTACCTCTCATCACCCTGCTTTTTACCCTGCTTTTTACTCATTATTCATCCCTCTGTCTTTATTCATCCCTCTGTCTTTACCTCTCATCACCCTGCTTTTTACTCCTCATTATTCATCCCTCTGTCTTTACCTCTCATCACCCTGCTTTTTACTCCTCATTATTCATCCCTCTGTCTTTACCTCTCATCACCCTGCTTTTTACTCCTCATTATTCATCCCTCTGTCTTTACCTCTCATCACCCTGCTTTTTACTCCTCATTATTCATCCCTCTGTCTTTACCTCTCATCACCCTGCTTTTTACTCCTCATTATTCATCCCTCTGTCTTTACCTCTCATCACCCTGCTTTTTACTCCTCATTATTCATCCCTCTGTCTTTACCTCTCATCACCCTGCTTTTTACTCCTCATTATTCATCCCTCTGTCTTTACCTCTCATCACCCTGCTTTTTACTCCTCATTATTCATCCCTCTGTCTTTACCTCTCATCCCTCTGTCTTCTCCTCCGCCACTCGCCTGCGTTGTTTCTCTGAAGCTCTTTGTCTGTTAAACTGCGACATGGTTGGGATACAGAGACGTATTAGCTGCTCAGTTTAATTAAAAAAGGCCATTCATATGAAAATGGGAGGCTGATAACGATTGCTGTCCCTAGCAGCTTCTTCCTGCTGCTTTTAATTAGAAGCCCACTTGATTGACATCAAGCCTGCTGGCTGGCTGGCTGACTGACTGGCTGGCTGGCTGAGAACTTGCTTATACATGTGGGAAAGGAACTGTGTATAACGCACACACATGCACGCGCACATACACACACACACACACAGGCACGAGCACAAAGGTCATCAAGGCATAAACTGTACATCAAAGTTGTTGGCCTCATTTTGTCATCATGAGGTGATTATACAACAGAGAGGGCTGGCCAGCCTGACTGCCTTGTCAGTCATGGACTGAACCTGGTTCGACAAAGAACAACAACCAAGTGATCATGAACAATCTCTACAATACACCTGTCTTTAGTCCGACCGAGACAATCTACTCCACTTATATGAGAGTTAGTGATTGTAATGCTCTATCCCTCACTCAGTCTGTTCCCCCTTTTTTTCCTCTCTCTCTCTCTCTCTCTCTCTCTCTCTCTCTCTCTCTCTCTCTCTCTCTCTCTCTCTCTCTCTCTCTCTCTCTCTCTCTCTCTCTCTCTCTCACTCTGTCTGTCTGTCTCTCTCTCTCTCTCTCTCTCTCTCTCTCTCTCTCTCTCTCTCTCTCTCTCTCTCTCTCTCTCTCTCTCTCTCTCTCTCTCTCTCTCTCTCTCACACTCTCTGTCTCTCTCCCTGTCTCTCTCTGTCTCTCTCTGTCTCTCTCTCTCTCTCTCTCACTCTGTCTCTCTCTGTCTCTCTCTCTCTCTCGCTCTCTCTCGCTCTCTCTCACACTCTCTGTCTCTCTCCTTGTCTCTCTCTGTCTCTGTCTCTGTCTCTCTCTCTCTCTCTCTCACTCTGTCTCTCTCTCTCTGTCTGTCTCTCTCACTCTCTCACACTCTCTGTCTCTCTCCCTGTCTCTCTCCCTGTCTCTCTCTCTCTCTCTCTCTCTCTCTCTCTCTCTCTCTCTCTCTCTCTCTCTCTCTCTCTCTCGGCTCCCTCTATCAGGGGAGAGCTCTTCATCTGTTTTCACCACACGCTCCTGCTTTCTCCACCTTATTATTATACTGTCAGCCGCACGTGCCTGGCTGATAGATTTACCCCTCGGCTGTTTACTACAAGCAGATGATTTACTTAAGGGTTTCAGTTCAACTTGACCTCTCTTCTCTTTTTCTTCCTCTTTGCTGCGATGACTTCATCTGTTGTTTACGACTTCATTTTATGGGAGCAGACAGAGGGATGAGCCAGATAGGGGCTTGATGGGGTTTGCGTGTGTGTGTGTCTGTGTGTCTGTGTGTGTTTGTGTGTCTCTCTCATGTTAACCACAGTATACCATCAACAGTAGTATAAATCCCTGCATGTTGTGGTCCAGACTCTTTCTATGAATTCACTCTGAAACACAACAACCACTAGATGAGAAGGGAATTCAGCCCCTGAGTGCACCCTGTTCAACTGTACAGGGTTAGAACGACTGTTAGCCTGCAGTACAGTATCATCCTCCATGCTGCAGGGGGACTATGGCCCACCACGATGCAGACTCCAGGAGAAGTCTCCAGGAGAAGACTCCAGGAGAAGTCTCCAGGAGAAGTCTCCAGGAGAAGTCTCCAGGAGTTGGCTGGCCTGGCAGAAATGGCCCATCAGAAGTCAGTGCTGTGTAAAGTTTTGCCGTTTTCCATGTTTCATTTTCAATAGTGGGATGTTTGGGAATGATTTTGGAGACAGGCCATCCTAACGGGGGCAGGGATGTCGGAGGGAGACGGGGAAATGCTGTTCCAATTACCGCCTTCAATACAGGTTTGTCGTCCGACTGCCGTTTAAGCGTACATGGGCCTGCGTAATGGTATGGTATGAGAGCCGTGTTGCTGTTTCTTCATGTAGTCTGATTTCCTCTGGAAGCAGCCTAATGTATGACAGAGAAGCTGGAATACCATCCAATAGGAGGCAGACGTCTCATCCCCTCAGACTGAACTGGCTTCTGGGGGGAATAATGGCAGATTTTATGCTCTTCTCTTTTCTTAGCATAAACCACATAATAACATCTGCTTTCTGTCATTTTCTTTGCTTCATCAATATGAGTATTGTATTACGTCTCCCAATCCCGCATTAGAACAAACTGTTCTGTCTCTCATCTTTAGACTGCATTCTAATCTGCATCCACCATAAATGACAGTATTGTACTGTGCTGCGTATGTTCACTGAGAGGTTTACATAAATCTCCTTTCTGTCTCACTAGCGCTCTTACACAATCCTTCCTTCGCTCCCTCCAATCACTAATGTTACTCAAAACTGCCTGGGGAAATAACTGGAAAGCAGAATGGGGAGGACACAATAGAGGGTAGAGAGAGGGGGGGGGTTGATATAATGCTTATATCTGCAGAGGGTACAGAGTTCACCTCAGAGCCTATGCAGGTAGGCAGCTGCTTCCTCAGGTGAGTTACCTACCTGGCCTGCCTTACCTTGCCTTACCTGGGCTTGCCCCTCCAAAGCCCCAG
Source organism: Oncorhynchus gorbuscha (assembly GCF_021184085.1). Classification (NCBI taxonomy): domain Eukaryota; kingdom Metazoa; phylum Chordata; class Actinopteri; order Salmoniformes; family Salmonidae; genus Oncorhynchus; species Oncorhynchus gorbuscha. Next base: position 46,869,807 of record NC_060175.1, read on the forward strand.
GATACAGTGTCCTGGACAGGCGGTGTCCTCTCCTCCTTTTCTGTCCACATCACTTAACAGTGATTAACCCTGGGCTTAGGCCTCCCACCAGCCCACCTGCCATCTGAAAACCATTAGAGTGCTCCTAATCTTCTCCTCCATCTGTCTACAATAGGGCCTGGGCTTGGCCGGACAGGGGGAGCTGTTTAATAATAAATCATTAGCTAAATACTTTTGTCCATTTGTGTCATGTTACATGTACTTCAATTTTCTGCTCTGCTCTGTCCCTGTCGCCATTCAGCCGATTCACTGTCGCTTCTCTATCTCGACCTGTCTCTCTCATTCGTTCTCTCGCCCACCTCACTCTTTCGCTCTCTCTCTCCCTTCTCTCTCTCTCTCTCTCTCTCTCTCTCTCTCTCTTTCTGCCTCAGTTTCTCTCTCTCTGTTTCTCTGTCTGGCAGAGACAGAAATCAGAGCCGTGAAAATAATGTTTGCGTTAGTTATGCAACTTGCAATTAGTTTATTTGTATTTTTTATATTGTACCCCCTATTATGTGTCTTATCAGATACACTCCTCCGCCAAGGTTCGCACTTGAAGTTCAATAGATGACATTTGTTATGACACTTGTATGGTGGCAATAGTAGTCACTTCCTGTGGCAGAACGTATATAGAGAACAAAGACGGTTGAATCCTTGTCATCTCACTGAAACACACATGGAAACCTTCCACACCAATCAGTCAGAGTTTACAGAGCCTTGTTCAGCTGCCTCTGACGCTACTGTAAATCATCAATGTGGATGTTACAGTTACAATGGGGTTTTCATGGGTCGCCAGGATACAGAGGTGAGGTCAGTAGGGGATTAGTAAAGGTTATATAATACGCAAAACACATAACACACACAGACACATAACACATAACACACACAGACACATAGCATATAACACACACAGACACATAACACACACAGGCACATAACACACACAGGCACATAACACATAACACACACAAGCACATAGCACATAACACACACAAGCACATAGCACATAACACACACAGACACATAACACACACAGGCACATAGCACATAACACACACATGCACATAACACACACAGACACATAACACACACAGGCACATAACACATAACACACACAGACACATAACACACACAGGCACATAGCACATAACACACACAGGCACATAACACACACAGGCACATAACACATAACACACACAGACACATAACACACACAGGCACATAACACATAACACACACATGCACATAACACACACAGGCACATAACACACACAGGCACATAACACATAACACACACAGACACATAATACACACAGGCACATAGCACATAACACACACAGGCACATAACACAAACAGGCACATAACACACACAGGCACATAGCACATAACGACACAGAGACACATAACACACACAGGCACATAACACATAACACACAGAGACACATAACACACACAGGCACATAACACATAACACACACAGGCACATAACACATAACACACACAGGCACATAGCACATAACACACAGAGACACATAACACAAACAGGCACATAACACATAACACACACAGGCTACCCTCATAGCCTGGTTCCTCTCTAGGTTTCTTCCTAGGTTTTGGCCTTTCTAGGGAGTTTTTCCTAGCCACCGTACTTCTACTTCTGCATTGCTTACTATTTGGGGTTTTAGGCTGGGTTTCTGTACAGCACTTTGAGATATCAGCGGATGTACGAAGGGCTATATAAATACATTTGATTTGAAATTTGACATAACACATAACACACACAGGCACATAACACATAACACACACAGGAACACAACACATAACACACACAGGCACATAACACACACAGGCACATAACACACACAGGCACATAACACAGGCACATAACACATAACACACACAGGAACACAACACATAACACACACAGGAACACAACACATAACACACAGGAACACAACACATAACACACACAGGAACACAACACATAACACACACAGGAACAGAACACATAACACACACAGGAACACAACACATAACACATAACACACACAGGAACAGAACACATAACACACACAGGAACAGAACACATAACACACACAGGCACATAACACACACAGGCACATAACACACACAGGCACATAACACATAACACACACAGGAGCACAGGCACATAACACACACAGGCACATAACACACACAGGCACATAACACACACAGGCACATAACACATAACACACACAGGCACATAACACACACAAGAACATGACACATAACACACACAAGAACATAACACATAACACACACAGGCACATAACACATAACACACACAGGCACATAATACATAACACACACAGGCACATGACACACACAGGAACACAACACATAACACACAGGAACACAACACATAACACACACAGGAACACAGGCACATAACACACACAGGCACATAACACATAACACACACAGGCACATAATACATAACACACACAGGCACATGACACACACAGGAACACAACACATAACACACAGGAACACAACACATAACACACACAGGAACACAACACATAACACACACAGGAACACAACACATAACACACAGGAACACAGGCACATAACACACACAGGCACATAACACACACAGGCACATAACACACACAAGAACATAACACATAAAACACAGGAACACAACACATAACACACACAGGAACACAACACATAACACACAGGAACACAACACATAACACACACAGGAACACAGGCACATAACACACACAGGCACATAACACACACAGGCACATAACACACACAAGAACATAACACATAACACACAGGAACACAACACATAACACACACAGGAACACAAC
>NC_060175.1:46877689-46887689 GCF_021184085.1 Oncorhynchus gorbuscha
ACACACACACACACACACACACACACACACACACACACACACACACACACACAGAGCAGACCCGAAAAGATTTCACAGACAGCAGAAAACAGACACAGACAAAAGGGAATTAAAGGAAACTAATAGGAGGGAAATTTGCTTGAATTTAGCTGTGATACTTCAAGATTTATTACATAGGCAATGACAACAATCTCAGCTAGAATAATACTTTGCACATGCTGCCCTTTTAATTAAGCAGTAATATCTGCAGAGAGAGGGAAAACAAAGTGTTGCTCTCTGTTCAATCGCAGCTCCTCATCTTCACCCCCTGCCTCTCGCTCTCTCCTAATAATCTCTCATGAAAGGGATGGGCAGAGGTGCGGAATGGGGGAGGGACAGGGGGAAGGACAGGGGACACTTCTCTCTGATGTGTCTTCTTTAAGGTGCTACACGTGTTTCTCCTTCTCTATGTCTGTCTGTGCACCCTGCCGCTGGCCCTCGGGCCTTCACTTTGAGGTGTCTGTGTGTGTGTGTGTGTGTGTGTGTGTGTGTGTGTGTGTGTGTGTGTGTGTGTGTGTGTGTGTGTGTGTGTGTGTGTGTGTGTGTGTGTGTGTGTGTGTGTGTGTGTGTGTGTGTGTGTGTGTGTGTGTGTGTGTGTGTGTGTGTGTGTGTGTGTGTGTGTGTGTGTGTGTGTGTGTGTGTGTGTGTGTGTGTGTGTGTGTGTGTGTGTGTGTGCGTCTTATATGCATAAAGACATTCTACGATACATTAATAAGATGCCCATGCGGTTTTGTGGTAGTCAAGTATTGAGCCCTCAGGCTGCAGGAGAAGGAGCCATCCTCCTGTGTGATGCCTCATGTCTGGGATTGAAACCACTTGTACAAACAGGGCCAGCAAGCCTGCAGTGGTCCTATGAGGGTGAATATTGGACTCTCACCATGAGAAGGCTGCCATTGATGTTGCTAGCCAGCAGATATGAAAACTGTTCTATCACACTGTTATTATGTCATTATGCAGTCATGGTGTTTTTTCTTTCTTTAGATTTGCAAGTCTGATCATCCAGTTTGAATAGATAAATATAATTTATTATCTTTTAATTACAGATTATGATTATTTTTTATATGTAGTTCCTAAAGTAAGATATGACGTCTGGTGGTTCTCTGACGAGTGTGTATCCACTGTCAATTCTAGGTCATGTTTCCCATAATGCATTTATTCAAATAGGTGTTAAACATCCGTCCTCCATACAAGTGCAAATCAAGTTAACAGTTGCTGTTTGCTTGTGCTAACACATCCCCGTTGTCATGTCATTACTTTCTGAATAGACACAGGGAGCTCCAGCACATGCACACATACTCGCTCTATTACACACACACACGCACACGCACACGCACACGCACACGCACACGCACACACACACACACACACACACACACACACACACACACACACACACACACACACACACACACACACACACACACACACACACACACACACACACACACACACACACACACACAGACACACACTCAGTAGCAGAGAAAGGCCACATGTTAATCAGCTGAGAGTTAAACTTGCAGTGGGGAAAAGACAACAGATCAGCTCAATTAATAGAAAAAAGAAAGGACACACACACGGCCTGAGCCCCTGCACCTGCAGCTGAGGGGGCATTGTTCCAGCAGCCCCCTCCCTTTCTCTCTGGAGGATGGCTTTGTGGCCGCTCTTTTCTCTTCTCTCCAGGCCTTGGCCTTTCTGCCGAGCACCTCTTCTCTCTCCCCTCCCGCCTCTCTCTCTCTGCTCTCGCTCTCAATTCTTTTGGAGGCGCAGGGAGCCCCTCGCCTGCCTCAGCGCAAACACAGCTGACAGAGGGTCGCTCACGTGCCGCTCCACAGGGCCTCACAATTCCTTTGAGTGTGTGTCTGTGTGCGTGTGTCTTGACAGTTTGAGTCTGTGCGTATGTTTCTTTCATATACACTTTATAGTTAAATAATCATTTTGTTGGGTTAGAAATGTGAACTGTTTTAAATTGTTGAGACCAACGTTATTATAGTTTTGTTATTTAATATTCGTTTTTAGATTTTTCTTAAAAATTCAGTTTATTTTGAGTTAGTTTTCAGACTTGATTTACTATTTTTTATTTAGTTTCAGTTTGATAAACATTTATATTTATATTTTATATTATTTAGTTTTAGTTTAAGTGTTAGTTTTAGTATTAGTGTTAGGGTTAGTGTTAGTTAGTTTTAGTGTTAGGGACAGAAAGTTGCCTACGAGCCATTTAATGTGTTGTAGGCCTAAAGTTTGTTTTTTTGGGATGTCACTTCTTGCCACTGAGGGGCAGTAATACATAAAGTGATGGGCCAGGACCATAGACTTGGATAGACATAACATTTCTGTATCTGTGTCATGATGGCGTCTGTGAGACCATGGGCAACGCCATTGAGACTACTTCCATCTTGAAGTAGTTCATTTTACTTCTTCACAAATAAAATTCAATGGCTGATCCTTCCTGATGAACCAGCTGTCACAACTCCTACGGGGTTGTCAGGTCATGCCAACCGGGTCATCGGGGGGCGGATAAGCCAATGAAGTTTGAAGTCCTGCCCAGTTGACTAAATCAAAATGGTGGAAGACCTCAATGGCACAGCCAGCCCGTTCTAACACAGTATTTTGGCCACTAGAGGACTCTGTCCAACTCCATGGCCTGGACATAGGTTTGGTTAGGTTTAAATTCTAATTCTATCCTAATGTGACTTGGATTGAAGGAATAAAAAATCCATCCGTTTACAGCCAGCCAGCTTGTGTGTGTGTGTGTGTGTGTGTGTGTGTGTGTGTGTGTGTGTGTGTGTGTGTGTGTGTGTGTGTGTGTGTGTGTGTGTGTGTGTGTGTGTGTGTGTGTGTGTGTGTGTGTGTGTGTGTGTGCGTGCGTGCGTGCGTGCGTGTGTGTGTGTGTGTGTGTGTGTGTGTGTGTGTGTGTGTGTGTGTGTGTATGTGTGTGTGTGTGTGTGTGTGTGTGTGTTTCTGTTCAACCAAACAAGATTTTCTGGATTATCTTCAAGAAGACTGCGTTCCAGAGTGGTGATCTTTCAGTTTCTCAAGCCTGATGTCAGTTGTCCACAGACAGACAATATTCACTCTACAAAGGCCTGGGATGCCGGGGCAGAAACCAGATCCAGTTCCACAGGGAACAGCTTTGGATAAACAGCCATCCTTGCCTGGCAGAACTAGAGAGGTGGTTCTGTAAACATGCTCCCCTTTACCTCTTCCAGTTATTTCTACAGCTTCACACACAGACAGCACTTATTGCCCTGCCAGGTTGACCCTCTGGCTGAACAATGACCTCAGATGTAATCTTCGATGCGAGGAAGCTATATTTCTGAAGCACTGTGGTCGTGATGCTTGCTGGATTCAATGCGCTGGCATCTTCCCGGGGTCTTACAGCTCCACGGCTAATAGTCTCTGATTTGCTGAAGTACAAAAGACTCTGCTTCCCTCATCAGTGGCTCCATCTCTGTTGAGCGAAGTGCCAGAGACCCACTTGGATGCATCAGGCAAGCTGCTGCAGGGGATGGATGGAAGTTGGCTGCCAGAGGATTCAGTATGCATGCAAAGTGCTCACTCAGTGACAAGAGGACCTGGCCAACTGTTTTGCAAAAGCTGTTGACTGTAAGTGTGCCTCAAGGTTGAGAAGGCACGGCACCACATCAGACAGTGGCTGGCTGTCATTTTGAAGTTGGTCGGTGTGGATTGCGAATGGCTCCAACAACTTCACAAGCTGTTCTAGATTGGCCCAGTCCCGCTCTGCATTCGCCCTCAGATTTCTTCCCTGTTAGCTTGTGATAGCTGATGATGGTGTTGCACAAGCTAGGACTATTTGAAACATCGCCATCTACTGGCAGCATTTACCTCAAACTAAAACCAAACATCATTTATTAGGATTTTTCTTTTCTTTAAGTTTGTTTTGCAGTCGAAGATAATAGTTTCAGTATAGTTGTAGTTATTCAAACTTTTTCCAATTTTGGTTTTTATTTTAGTTTCAGTTTTCGTTTACTATAATAACCTTGGTTGAGACCATATATATGTATTGCCTCATTTCCTCTCAATATGATCTCTCTCTGGTTGTGTCTAATGGGTTTCTACATCAGCTCCTCCGACAGCCTGTAATACCCATTTTCATACAGTCCTATTGTTGATATTTTTCATATCCGATCCCCTTATCTTCTCTCTGTGCCTTGGCTAGACATGCATAGTTAACGCAGGCAGACCCTGAAAACGTGCACAGACTGCAATGTCTTTAAACTACATATATTCTTTGTTTGCTTGCCTAAATGATGGTGTGATATTATATGTGTGTAGGCTATGTACTGTGTCTATGGACATATGTACTGTATGTCCACTGTTGTGTTTCTTTGTGAGTGCGAGGACAATAAAGTGCCAATGGTCGTTTTTGCCTCAATGTTACTGTCCTGTCTTTGTCTGTCTGGCCCATGCTGGAGGTCTCACACTGTGGGTCTGGGTGTGTGTTCTCTGAGCCAGGTCTCAAGCCGCCAACCGGTTCTGTGATGGCTGAGCTGCTGTACTGCCTGGTGGGGTGGAGGATGGTATTCCAACCATGCTGCCTTTTACAGCCCTGGCGTTTCCTTTCAAAGGGCCAGGCAGTACAGTATCTCTCCAGGTTAAAACAAACACAAACGCTCCTACCCACTCTCCCTGGGCTGGCCCTCCTCCCTGGCTCCAGCAGCCCTGTCCAGGGGGCAATAAACTCGTTATCTCCCCCTCTCAGATCCTAATCTGACGGCTCGCCATGCCGCACGCTGCCAGGTGACCCGGAGCGGGGGCCCGCTCCACTCTGCTCTGCTCTGCTCATCATTTAAATCTCCCTAGCTTTCCCTGCCTGTCAGCACCATCCTACCCCCCCTCCTTTACCCTCGTTCTCCCCCCTTCCCAAAAACCCTCCCCTGCCTTGGGCTCTGACAAGCCCTACCACCCCCCACCCTCTCAGCAATTAATCCACCTATTGATCAGAGAGTGGAACTCTACAGGCTGTGGAAACTCCAGGCATACCATACCATACCAGACCAGACCAGACCACACCAGACCACACCACACCACATCACAACACACCAGACCAGACCACACCACACCACACCATACCAGACCACAATAAACCAGACCACACCAGACCACACCAGACTACACCAGACAACACCAGACCAGACCAGACCAGACCCCACCAGACCACAATAAACCAGACCACACCAGACCACACCAGACTACACCAGACCACAACACACCAGACCAGACCACACCAGACCCCACCAGACCTCAATAAACCAGACCACACCAGACCACACCAGACTACACCAGACCACACCACACCAGACCACACCAGACCACACCAGACCACACCAGACCACACCAGAACAGACCACAACACTCCAGACCACACCAGACCACACCAGAACAGACCACACCAGACCACACCAGACTACACCAGACCACACCAGACCACACCAGACTACACCAGACCACACCAGACCAGACCACAACACACCAGACCACAACACACCAGACCACACCAGAACAGACCACACCAGACCACACCAGACTACACCAGACTACACCAGACCAGACCACACCAGACCACACCAGACCAGACCACAACACACCAGACCACACCAGACCACAACACACCAGACCACACCAGACCACACCAGACCACACCAGACCAGACCAGACCACACTATACCACACCGCACCAGACCACACCAGACCAGACCACACCACACCAGACCACAACACACCACACCAGACTACACCAGACCACACCAGACCAGACCACACCACACCAGACCACAACACACCACAACAGACCACACCAGACCAGACCAGACCACACCAAACCAGACCACACCAGACCAGACCACACCCAACACACCAAACCAGACCACACCAGACCAGACCACACCAGACCAGACCACACCAAACCAGACCACACCAGACCACACCAGACCAGACCAGAACAGACCACACCCCACCACACCAAACCAGACCACACCCCACCACACCACACCAGACCACACCAGACCACACCAGACCAGACCACACCAGACCACACCAGACCAGACCACACCAAACCAGACCACACCAGACCAGACCACACCAGACCACACCAGACCAGACCACACCAAACCAGACCACACCAGACCAGACCAGACCACACCCCACCACACCAAACCAGACCACACCAGACCAGACCAGACCACACCAGACCAGACCAGACCACACCAGACCACACCAGACCAGACCACACCAAACCAGACCAGACCACACCAGACCACACCAGACCAGACCACACCAGACCAGACCAGACCAAACCAGACCACACCAGACCAGACCAGACCAGACCAGACCAGACCAGACCACAACACACCAGACCTCACCAGACCTGCATCCAGGGCAGCTGTGTGGTCAGTGGTGCCATTGGTCATATTGGTGCCAATGTCTCCCTGCCTCATACAAACTGTGATTTGATGCTTGTTTGTGTGTGTGATCAAACATAGCTTTTTACCGACCCATTACTTAAGAAATGTATGTGTGCATTGTGTTGGCCATTGTTGTGTGGGTTGTGAGCGATTCTGGCAGAATTCCAATCATTCTTTGCCTCTTTTAAGGAATGCTAAAAATACAGTTCCAGCTTTTTATATTTGTTGTGGTCTAATTCTGATCATTGCTAGAAGAACTTGGCTGCTATTATCTAAGTACTGGGAAGTTCCACAAAATCCACACAACTCTCTATTAAGTCATCGTATAGGAGCTTAGATATCTTTCCAAACCCGCTCACACCCTGTCGGATGGCTCTGATAATGTGTGCTTTGTGTGGGTCGACTCCCACACAACCTCAAAACCTCCAGTGACGAGTAGCAAGCAATGGGAACAACACCCTGTAGCTGGAGATGTGTACATGCCTCTCAGACTGTATTGTCCAGCAGGCCAGTGAGCTTCCCCGGGTTCTGACAGAGGCCTGCTCTGTGCTGGGATGCTGGGCTGTGGTCTGGCCTGGCTTTGATGTTGGGAGTGCGGGTTGGTGTTTGGGTGTTTAGGCTGGGCTGGGACAGAAGGGGGCAAGCCGTGATGGAGTGATTGCTCTCCTCTCCTGCTCCTGTCTGCCATGGCGTGAATGCCCCTCTTCATCTGCCCTAAAAGGCACATTATGGAGCAGGGTAGAGTGGGATATCCTGGGCACTGACCCCAGAGCAGGGGTCAAGGGGAACAGGGGGGCAGATGAAAGAGATAGTAATTATGGGCAAAGACAAAAAGAAACCTTGTCTCCAAACAACAATTTTGGTGGGGAGGGAGGGTGGAGTTGGGGAGGATACAATTGAGATCAAGACATTTTCCCTGGCAAGTTATGCCTTTGTTGCGGTTGGTGCCCTGTCATGTGAATCTGAGACCCAGCTCTGATTGGCAGAGGGTTGACTCTTATCTGATTGGGATTGGATGAGTCCCGCAGGCACAGGAAGTGACAGCATGGTTCCCACAGTCCAACCCCTGTGAGAAACAGAGACTGTCAGGCTGTAAACTGTGGAACAGTGTAAATGTGTGTGTGTATGTGCACGAGCGTATGAATATCAGATGTTCAAAAGGCTATGCTGCGATACTGTGCATACGCCCACTGGACTGGCTTGCGGCACACAGTCTACATGTGTGTATGTCTGTGTTTTTTGTGTGCGTGTCTGTGTGGGAAGGGAAAGGTGCATCTGTGACTCTCAGGCTTTGCTCTCTGACCCAACGGTGGTCTCTCTCTGTTTGTCTGACCAAATGATTGACAGGTTGCTCTCTCTGTGCATGGTTTGGCTTTGAGTTCAAGTATTTAACTGTGCTGAGGTAGAATAGAGGCACATCGCTGTTTAAATGTCAAAAGTATTAGATAAACAGGCCTGTTCGATACGACGGGACCCAATGATTCTGTGAGTTACATAAAAGTCCCTTCAGTACATCACTACTCAGTATTTGATGAGAGTGATTGAAGGATTTCATGCCTGACGGTGGTTCTGTGGTATGATTGGTTTCGTGGTTTGTCGTGCCACCTGCGGGCCTTGGGTGAATTAGCTGGGGCAAGCGGGGCATGTTTACTGTATGATGGTGCTGCTGTGTCCTGGCAGGCTGATTTAAGGCGCTGGCAGGCAGGACTGAGCACTTAATACTCCCCTCTGGCTGATGGATGGAGGTCAGGGGCCACGCAGGTCCCTCCTGACCACCCAGGGCTCACTTTATGGTGGATAGGGGGAGTCCGGCCACAGGCCTCCTCACCAGCTCAGGGCTCGGATTCCAGGAGGAGATTCACGATCGCCCTTTGCTGGAATGTGGTCAAGTACAGAGCAGTGTGTGTGGGCAGTGTGTGTGTAAGTACTTTATCAGTAAGAAAGTGTGGTCACTAGAGAGAAGACCTGTGTCACCTTAGTCAGAATGCTGGACAAAGAACCGACACCCTTCAGAATAAGTTCATTAAAATTGTTTAAAAAGTCAGTGAAACGCATTCAACGATATCCAGTAGAAGGCACTGATTTGTGACAGGGGGAGAAAAGAACCAGCAACATGAAGGAACATTGGATATAGCAGCTTTATTTCTGCTGGAGATTTAGAGAGTACTTTATTTTTAAGCTGTCAGTCGTAAAAATGAAGCAGAGGGGAGGGAGGTAGTGATATACTAGCATGGCCGTATATTATTATCAATCCACAACAGGAAAGAAGTTGGAAAGTCCTGTCTTGCAGACAGAGAAGAGAGCAGGGAGTGGCAGTGGTATGTCACTTCACAGCTGGACATAGGGACGCCGAGTGTCCTTCTACCCCTCTCTCCCTCATCCTCTCTCTTTCTAGGACTCCATCCTCCCTGTACCTCCTTCTACCTCTTCTTTCTGTCCGTCTCTGTCCCCCGATATTTGGGGAAAATACAGTAACTGTCAAATTCTCTTTCTCTTTCTCTCACACACACACACACACACACACACACACACACACACACACACACACACACACACACACACACACACACACACACACACACACACACACACACACACACACACACACACACACACACACACACACACACACACACACACACACACACACACACACACACACACACACACACACACACACACACACAGCCTATGCTAGTCATGCAGCTTTGTTCTCTTCAGTTAAGTCCCTAACTGAAGAGGACACCACTCTATATGCCTCCTCTTAGTGACCTTGCTGACTTCATGAGGAATTTGCACACGTGTTACAATGTGTTTTTGTGAAGGCAGATAAGATCGACTGATGGATCAATTTAAATGAGGCCTGTAGAGATGAGCCTTCTAGACAGACTGACAGATAGAAGGAAAGATAGGACAGGGACTGTATGTGGTAGCTAGCTACATTCTGGCTTTGCAGATTCTGGAGATGCGGTCGTTAGGCTTGTGTATAAGATTGTTTTTAGTTTTGTATCATTTTTTGCTTCAGATGATATTTCTGCATGTTTATGCTTTGGCGAGATAAAGTGGAACTGGGTTCCCGCAGTGTTGTGGTGGCTGGGTATCTGTGTGTGGTAGCTGCAGCGCCTACACTGGCCCCTCTCTTTGGCTGTATTGTAAAATCACATTGATCTGGCCTGACAAGGCGTTGAGTCTTATCCCTACAGCACAAGCTTAGGGGTTGATGCCACTAGCTGAGTGGGATAGCTGCTGTGGATAAGATGAGGACGAGGCGAAGATCCTCTCCGCATCGGCTGAATTAAGAGATGGGAGGAATATAAAGTGTAAAATCTTCCTCTTTTACGATCAGTTGGGATTTAGAGTTGGGTTGTGGCAGTCGGCTGCGTGGCTGAGTTCTTCCCCCTGACAGGGTAATCGCCCAGGGCTTAGCGCCACAGGAAGAACAATATCTCCCACTTCCTCTCATCTCATCTCACGGCTGATCTGGACAAAGTACACGTCCACATCCAACACATCTGGGGAGCGAGTGAAGCGAGGAG
>NC_060175.1:46890189-46892689 GCF_021184085.1 Oncorhynchus gorbuscha
TGTTACCACAGTACTGCACAGTATGGTAGATAATGAGATGTTACCACAGTACTACACAGTAAGGCAGAGAATGAGATGTTACCACAGTACTGCACAGTATGGTAGATAATGAGATGTTACCACAGTACTGCACAGTATGGTAGATAATGAGATGTTACCACAGTACTGCACAGTATGGTAGATAATGAGATGTTACCACAGTACTGCACAGTATGGTAGATAATGAGATGTTACCACAGTACTGCACAGTATGGTAGATAATGAGATGTTACCACAGTACTGCACAGTATGGTAGATAATGAGATGTTACCACAGTACTGCACAGTATGGTAGATAATGAGACGCTACCAGAGTCCCTCTCCCTGTCCCACTGCCCGTCCCTCTCGCTGTCCCACTCCCCGTCTCTCTGCCCGTCCCTCTCCCCATCCATCTCCCCGTCCCTCTGCCCGTCCCTCTCCCTGTCCCACTCCCCGTCTCACTGCCCGTCCCTCTCCCCGTCCCTCTCCCTGTCCCACTCCCCATCTCACTGCCCGCCCCTCTGCCCGTCCTCTTCCCGTCCCTCTCCCTGTCCCACTCCCCGTCTCTCTTCCCGTCCCTCTCCCCATCCATCTCCCCGTCCCTCTGCCCGTCCCTCTCCCTGTCCCACTCCCCGTCTCACTGCCCGTCCCTCTCCCGTCTATCTCCCCGTCCCTCTGCTCGTCCCTCTTTTCGTCCCTCTGCCCGTCCCTCTGCCCATCCCTCTGTCCAGCCCTCTACCCGTCCCTCTGCCCTTCCCTCTGCCTGTCCCTCTGCCCGTCCCTCTGCCCGTCCCTCTGCCCGTCCCTCTGCCTGTCCCTCTGTCCAGCCCTCTGCCCGTCCCTCTGCCCGTCCCTCTGCCTGTCCCTCTGTCCAGCCCTCTGCCCGTCCCTCTGCCCGTCCCTCTGCCTGTCCCTCTGTCCAGCCCTCTGCTCGTCCCTCTGCCCGTCCCTCTGCCCGTCCCTCTGTCCAGCCCTCTGCTCGTCCCTCTGCCCGTCCCTCTGCCCGTCCCTCTGCCCATCCCTCTCCCTGTCCCACTCCCCGTCTCTCTGCCCGTCCCTCTCCCCATCCCTCTCCCCGTCCCTCTGCCCGTCCCTCTCCCTGTCCCACTCCCCGTCTCACTGCCCGTCCCTCTCCCCGTCCATCTCCCCGTCCCTCTGCCCGTCCCTCTTTTCGTCCCTCTGCCCGTCCCTCTGCTCGTCCCTCTGCCCGTCCCTCTGCCCATCCCTCTGCCCGTCCCTCTGCCCGTCCCTCTGCCTGTCCCTCTGTCCAGCCCTCTGCCCGTCCCTCTGCCCGTCCCTCTGCTCGTCCCTCTGCCCGTCCCTCTGCCCGTCCCTCTGCCTGTCCCTCTGTCCAGCCCTCTGCCCGTCCCTCTGCCCGTCCCTCTGCCTGTCCCTCTGTCCAGCCCTCTGCCCGTCCCTCTGCCCGTCCCTCTGCCCGTCCCTCTGCCTGTCCCTCTGTCCAGCCCTCTGCTCGTCCCTCTGCCCGTCCCTCTGCCTGTCCCTCTGTCCAGCCCTCTGCTCGTCCCTCTGCCCGTCCCTCTGCCCGTCCCTCTGCCCGTCCCTCTGCCTGTCCCTCTGCCCGTCCCTCTGCCAGTCCCTCTCCTCATCCCGCTGTCCATCCATCTCCCTGTCCTGTGCTGGGCTTTGATTTCACTTTAGTAACCCTTCTGTGCCTGTAAACCACAGCCACCCCACTCTTCCTATCTGGTATCTGATAAAGAACAGAACACACTGAAACTCTATCTGTCACCGGCCCACAAATCCTACACAATGTTATCACTTATCACTGACCTTTACTTAAACAGGTAAGTTATGTAACAATGACAAAGGGAAGAGTTGAGGTGAGGCGAGGATATAGATTTTAGTGGCTTTTGAGTGTCTGTCTGAGGTATGACAACTATTTTGATCACACTGTTCATAGCTCTTAGCAGCTAGTTGCCATTGTGGTTGCGTATTTGGAATTACTTATTATTTACATACATCCAATCATGGGAAATTACTTTGGTCCAGCTAATCATTAGGACATGAAAGAGATCAAATCAGACCAGTTTTTGTACACTCATATCATAGCAGCACAAACTCAAATGAACACTTGCCTACACACATCCAGCTCTGTCCTCTGCTCATGTAAGAGCTGCTAATACGATCTCATTTGAAACATCAAGTGCCTGACTGCTCAACAATAACGACATACATGTATGCCTTGAAATATCCAATTAGCACCACAAACGGCCACAAGAGGTCCTGTCAGGGGTGTGTATGCGTTTGTACCATGTGTTTGCCTTTGTGTGTGGTACCTGCCTATTTGGCTGGAAACTGTCACTGTCTCTGACTAATGGGATTGGTAGAACACCAGCGGCTAATGCAGGCTGCTGCCATCAAGTCCCCCATTTAAAGCAGGACTGATCTGATTGCTGGAGTTTATTGGAAAATGGAGAGAGCCGGGCTGGACTCACAGTGTCTCTCTTAGTACCTCAATCACT